>NC_052619.1:17078923-17378923 GCF_016545825.1 Eucalyptus grandis | reverse complement strand
GTGTGAATGTGTTATGCATGTATCCAGTTTGCATTTTTGGTGACCCAAAACTAATTTTGAGTAAATTTATCACATATGTACTAGTTTGGGATTTTTCGTGGTATTACCCTATGGATTTTCATGTGAACTTGCCACGTTAACTGTCTATATCATCCAACTCAATAATTTAATGATAAAATTTCATGGAAGCTAACGGAGGATAAATGTGTCACGTGTGTACCAGTTTAAAATTTTTTATGACCTAAAATTTAGTTAGGGATAAATTTGTCACGATGTATAAGTTTGGGGTTTTTTCATGATATTAACTCCATAACCCATCCTTTTCCATGTGCACACTCACACAGAATGGAGGACCATTCTCATGTGGAATTCATGACCACTAAAGAGATTAGGTTTGTTAATTTTTTGCATTTTTCACTTTTTTAGAATCATTTTTTTATTTTTGCTTTATTTTGATAATAATAAAAATTAAAATTTATACTTCTCTGTGCAATCTCTTAACAAAGTGGAGATCACGCGTTCTTATCAACATTGGTGTCTCGAGGATGTTTGCTTAGTAGAAAAACTCTTGTGCAAGGAACAACAATGAGGAATGTAATGCTTGTTCTAAATAATGTAAGGTACCATTTCATGTCATATCATCGAGTGAACACACAAGTTCTTACTGCATTTAGGGATTGAGCTTTTGTAATACATCATATGCTCTAACGTAACATCACATATTCAATTTCCATTCATCGTAAAGGCAAAATTGTCAGCCTGCTATGTCTTTACTCTTTGACAAGTGCTGATCGCTCATCGGTTAGGCTTGGACCCATCCCGTGACATGAGGTCCAAGTTGGAGATAGCTTGAGCAGGTAGCTATCTTCAACGTAGGTGATCAAATAGAGGTCAAAGGGTGGGGATGAGAGATTTTGCTGGAAATGAGAGATTTGTTGCTCAAAATGCAAACATTGACACGAATAAAAAATTATCTTATTATACCAATAGGATTCACATGAAACAAAAATTGAATGAATGCCATACAACATTCATCATCATTTATAAAAAATTGGCATAACTCGGCTGATAAAAAAAACTAGTGCCATAAGAAAAATATGTAAAAGTTTTGCAAATTACATTTTAAATGATGATACATGTTGATAGTACTACTTATAATTTTTGCTTCTCATTATAAGGGAACAATCACAAAAACATGATTTCGTAAACTCATGGTCATGCTAAAATTGGTAACCACTAGAAACTATCGGAGTACTTGACGAAGATGAGACTGTTTCAAGTTCTATCTCAGCGTCAACATCATCAACCGGTGCCTCCATTGGATACAAATGTGGTTTTGGAGGCAATTGCATCTATCCATATCTCCTTCAAGCATATCTAGGACTTTCCTCATCGACGCCGATCATTAGGGCTCAATTGTATACACCACAATGCAACGATTATCATCTTCCTTGTTGTTTCTCTTTCCTCTTCTATGACATCCACCCTTTCAAGTTCCTTTTTTTACCAAGTTGATCATAAAGCCACAAAGGAAAGTAAATTTGACTCGAACGCTCTGCATGTGCATTTAGATTTCTCCTTCTACCAGCCATTTCCATTAATAACATCCCAAAACTATAAACATCGGCTTTGTAAGAAATGCCACCAATGTCTTTATAGAATAGCTCAGAGCCATATAACCCAAGGTTCCTCTTGCTGCAATCAGCAATACTATATTGCGATCGCTGGGATAAAGTCTTGCAAGTCCAAAGTCAGAAACTTTCGGAGTGAAACTTCGGTCTAGGAGAATGTTGTGAGGCTTGATGTCAAAATGTAGAATTTTCATATCACATCCCCGATGTAGATACTCTATCCCTCTAGCTATGCCAAGAGAGATCTCATACATTTTCTTAGAATTAAGAGGATCATCATCATCCTTATAGGAAATGTGTTTATCCAAAGATCCATTCGGCATGAAATCATAGACAAGAGCTTGTTTGGAGTAATCGAAGCAAAAACCAACAAGTTGCACCACATTAATGTGGTGGATCCTTCCAATTGTGGCCACTTCGCTTATAAAATCCTGGCCATTAGATTTTGATTTGTTCAAAATCTTAACCTGCGACTTCATTGCCACTTCTAAGTATTCCTCTGTATACAGAACCATATCCCCTTCACCTAACTTGCATTTGAAATTTTGTGTGATCTTCTTTATATCCGAGTAAGAGTACCTTATGGGCAAAAAGTTGTTGTGAGCTAGTAGGAATTCTTCGATATTTGCGTCGGCCACCTGATGCCTTCTCATCCACTTCAAGATTAGAAGTATCAACACACACGGAGCTCCAAGTATGAATTTTGCTGCTAGGAAGTGGACTATATTGAAATTTGGCCATTGATTAGCATAGTGTCAAAAAAAAAAATTACACATACAATTTTTGTTTGTCAAAGTGCTGAATGAGAGCTTCATAGGTGTGAAGAGAAAAAGGACTTATTGTACCCAAGAAAAAGAAGAGATTCAATACTGCAACAGGCACAAGACGGAGCGCAAAAAGGCGCATGTCATCAGCTGTAGATAGTAAGAGAATTCGTGAGAAATTACTAAAAATGGTTAATTAGAAATAAAGACCAATCAGTCAAGAAGTAATTCACGCTAAGATATACCCCTAGTGAAAGATAAATTCATGCAATCACTGCAAAGTGCAAAGCCACACTTTTGTTCATTGAAATTTACAAGTGGAGAAGTCTAGAATAAAAAAGAGTGAACGAGTTTGCACTTTTCTAGATAGCGCCAAATCCGACGTTATCCTATTCACTCATGAAATCCATGTTAATGTTGCATGATCTTTTCTTTTGAAGAAACACATTTTTGCTTTTGTTCTCCTAAATGTACCAAATGTTCACAAGTTCCCCGTAACATTAACAGCGATTGAAGGGACATGAGATATTATTAAATCGAACAATTTTCCCCAAAAAAATGCCTAATTCCCTGAAAACCCTTTAGTTCTAGTCCAATTTCAACCTGAACTTTTTTGTCTCAGAAAAAACCCTAAACTTTAGGTACAATCCCAAATTTACCTCAAATTTTGTTTTGTTTTAAAAAATCACCAACTTTTAATATATTCCCAAATTTACCCCCATGGTCTAGTCCCAACTTGACGTGGCATTTCCACATCAATAACAAATCCACTTCAATAAGGTGATATGGAAAGGTACTTTCAAATGAAGCTATTCTAAGATATGAAAATTAGGGATGACTAACGGCGATTTTTGAACAAAGAGCTAATGGGTAGATTGGGATTAGAGTAAAAATTGGTGTTTTTTCTTTTAGACAAAAAAGTTCGAGGTAGATTTGGGATTAGGCCTAAAGATTGAGGTTTTTTTCCGGACAAAGAAAAGATTGAGGCAAATTTGGACTGGACCTAAGTTTAGGTTTTTATGATAAAAAAAAGTTCGAAACATATCGGGACTAAATTTAAAGTTGGGTTTTTTTTTTAGTGAATAAGGCCCAAAAAAAAAATACAGAAATAGTGTCACTTCCAGAAAAGCTCCATAGTTGTAAAATAAAGGAGCAATGCACGCCCAATCTACTAAAAAAATTTCTAAACTTTTTCACTAAACGAATGTGGCAATTTTTAAATTGGGTATCAAAGAAAAGTGATGACTCAATAAATTGAACCAAACGTATTGCAATATCCAATTGAAACATGCCACATCACCAAGTAAATTTTGAAAAGATCCTTCAGTAGAGTTAACATTTAAGAAAAGGATGAAGATGAAGAAGAAGAAACAAAGTAAGAGAGTAAAGAAGGAAAAGCTTTAGGGAAAGTCAGCTTATAGGAGTCATATGGGTTGCACCACGCCATTCGGTATCTGAAACTTATCGCGCAAATCTGGAATATTTCCGACGAATAAGATCCAGAATATAAGAGTTCGAATCCTTCAGCCATCATGTTGTGGAGGTGCGTAAACGGTGGGCTCACACGTTTATACCGATCCACTTCCTGGCTCAATAAGAGAGTGATCATGGTTATGTTGCAAGAATCCTCGATGTCCCATATTAGTAGATCAGACCCATACAAAGCGTATGAGTATGCCTTCATTTGGGAAAAATTAGGGGGTGTATAAAAAAGGGATGCTTCCTCAATACATGGTTCAATATTGATATAAAAAGCAGAAGCAACGGGCTGTGAGCACTTCATGAAGACCACCGGATCAGCTAAGGGCGAAAGACCACCACGGTATGGATTATGAGAACTAAAGTTGGACCTCGCCAATGATTGACGTGGGAGGGACGAGCAATTACCTTTTAGCAATCCATTGTCAACCACCGTGATTATACCGAAAAAAAGCATATAAATCATCTAAATCAAAATAGTTAATCGACTTCACATAATATTGACCGGCATATAGATATAGAAAGGTACGATTATTTTCACAAACTAGCTCATACTCAGAGCGGGCGCAGTGTTTTGGGTCGCTTTTCAATCGAAAGGGATAGTGTATGTCATGGATCTCACCGCAAGATGAAGCGGGGCACAAGTGATTCTTCTTCGCACCGCAACTCATCTCCAGTAACAGCAGGACATGCAATATGAAAAGCAAAACACGGAACATGCTCGTGGAGCTCAAAGACTTAATGGTCTCTATCGTTTGATATGATGCAATGGAAGTTTTTGCTAATTGGCAATGTGAAGGAGGCCCAGTTATATGAATGAAAAAGTCGGGAGTCATCGGTGATGCAAATTTCCAAGTCAACCAATAAAACAAAGTCTAGCGAAGATTGTGGCCCTTGCATTTATGGTGACAAAACACAAAGTTGGAATTAGTTATGCATAGTTTTCACATTGATTAAAAAAAATGCTCCTAAAACTATATACTGCAATTTAATTCTAATATTTTTTTGGGGAAAAATTAATCCCTAATTTTATCCAATAAATAAATGATTGGATCGTCAAAATTTTAGGTGTCAACAAGTGTCCATTCGTTAAATTGTGAAGATGAAAAGGAAAAAGATGTCGTATTTCATCATCTAAGCTTTTTATTTTTTGACATAAAAAAAACAGAAATTTAACAAAAATAGACTATGAACAAGAATATTAACTTGTATAATGTCACTTTTGGCAAAAGTAAAAGGAAAATAAGAAATAAGTGCTTCTTGGATGGTGTATTTTCTTTTCAAGGCTAATTCCCACATTATGAAAGAAAGAAAGCAATATGATAATTTCTAGTGGCGTATCGACACGCCTTGACAAGAACCTCACTAGCTTCGTCGTCACGCAAAGAGTATAGATGTGGATTTCAAAGTCAACCATCAACACAAAGTCTAGCGAAGAAAAGTGGGTCTCATGTGGAAATTGCAGCCCTTGTAGTCAAGGTGACAAGACTCGGTGTTGGAATTATTTATGCAAATATTTTTTTCACGGTGATTTTTTTTTTTTTATTGGAACTTTCACGTTGATTAAAAAAGAAACTTCTCTGCAGTTTCCACATTGACTTTTCTTAGTACCATAAAAAAAGAATCGATTCATTCAGCGCCATATTTTACTATAAAAAATGATAATGTATTTCGTAGTTAAGATTTTTCATTTTTGACAAAAATGAAGTTTGTAACTGAAAAGATTAATAACAGCACCAAAGACTATCGTTGCACATTACAAGAAAAGAATAAAGGCCATACAATAATTTCTCAACCAACAATAGATGGACGCGAGCCTCGATTTGAAAGTCACTTGCTTCGTCATTGCCCGACGCGCCCGAAGACTATAGGTGTAATGATTCGCATTCACAAAAATAAAGCAATACACGCTTTTTCACTAGCAATTGAAATATTATTCTCGTAGATCAATCAATCACTCTCCTATAAAATAACCCTATCTCTTTCCTGCAATAAAACCACTCTATAAATGAACTGATAGATCTCAACAATAACGTCGTTTTATGAAGGATGCTGTTGCCTGCTTCATAATCATTTTCCATCTTCGAATGTGTGGTATTGCGAGTGCCATGTGAGCTCAAATGGGACTACATGGAAGAGTGCAGGCATTTTTCATTCTCTGTTGATAGCTGCTTGAATCTGCTCAAGACTCCTCCCTTTCGTTTCAGGGACCACCGTGATCACGAACACCATCCCTGCAGCGTTAATCCCCGCATAAAGAAGGAAGGTACCTGTGAAGCAAGCCGGCATAGTTATTTGCTTTCAACAAGTTTTGCGGAAGCATATTCTGACATTTTTCTCATGGGAAGAATGCTTTGATATATGCTACCTGTCTATTAATCATTATGTAGAAAGACACAATTCACTTATTTTCTTTTCTAAATGACACATCGACTCAATTTTCGTGATATTCAAATCTAGGTAGAAGTTGCCGTAAACACATTGATTGAAATAAATGGACTGAATATGCATTCGAGACCGTGCAGAACAGAGTGGCAGACACCTCCAGCTCCAAATAGGATTGAAGTTTTCAGGAAAAGCTAAGTCTCAAGTCTATAGTTTGATTGAATTCGCGCAACAACTCATGTTCCAATATAACAAATGTTTATCGAGCTCCTGCCAGGGCAACAGTTCAAAGAGAGTTTTCAGCAGAGTCGTACCATAGGAGCTCCAGCTCATTAAGTAGTTGAAAGTGTAGGAAACTGCCCAAGTGCCGAACCAGTTTACTAGTGTTGCAAACCCTCCAGCTACTCCTTTGATATTGATGGGGAAAATCTGAACACCAGCAACACATTACATGATCGGAAATTTTTTTTGAAACACTCGTAACAACACCAGTTACGGAAACGGCCCTTTAATTTGATAAGCATGAAACTTCGGGGGATGTTTAGGATTACCTTGGACATCACGACCCAAGGAACGGCGCCCATTCCAGCGGAAAATGCTGCTATGTATAGCTGAGCATTGGAAAAAAACAGAACAGAAAAATTAATAGTGGAGAGTTGTTGTGGCGGCCAACCAGATAGAGCCAGAAAGAGATCAAGGAAGGTGAGATTATTACCAGAATGCCGGTGACGGCAAGTATCGGGACAGCATCAGCTGCCAGATCATGAACCTGGCTCAGAAGATTCTCAAAAAGTTACTGGTTGACAAGCATTGCAAAGCAGAAGGAAGATACTAGGACTGATAGTATTTACCTTTAGAAAGAATGAAAGGGCAGTTACTATGCATCCTAGGACCAATCCTGTCCCCGAGATCTGCGATTGAGAGAGAGAGAGAGAGAGAGAAGGTTATGGTTCGAGTTGCAGAACTCGCGAAAGGGGCAGAACCAGAAAAGCTTTGTTACTATAGACATGATTTCTTAGCTTTCATCTATTTTACCAAGAGAAGGGGCTTTCTTCCAGCTCTATCGACCAGTGCAGCGCCAATAGCCGTGACAATAACCTGCAAAAATTTACTCTTTAAGCGTGACGTGTATAAAAATAGATCCCCAACAAAAGGAAAGGGCGAGAATTACAGACCTGGAGGATTGCATAAGTTATGGTTCCAACGCTGGAGGAGAAACCTGAGGAGATTGTACAAATGCGATTATAAAGGCGAGACTAATACCTTGCTTGTGAGATTCAACACTAAATTATGTGAACAGCTCATTCAGTGATAATTAAGTAGACCAAAAGCATTCGACATTGTGAATTTTACTAACCCATTTGAATATTAACTGATTTTATAAATTGGAACCCTTGCTTTGCTTTTTATTTGGTTATCCGTTCTGGAATCATAAAATGCAATGCATAGTTTCGTTATTGTGGTGCCCAAGAGCTTCTTGCTATGAACTTTATACCTGCTTCCTCGAAAATATTGCTTGTATAGAAACAGACACCGTTTATCCCTCCGAACTGCTGGACGACCATCAATCCAACACCAATCTGGCCAAAATTTAACAAATTTGTCAGCAAAAAAAAGAACAACAATGGGAAATATCACCAAAAGTACAACTACTGCATACTCCCCGATCCACAGGGCATTCCAAGAAATCAACGAAGGAGGGACTTTATTGGATACATAGCAGTAAATACAGAGAGAAGATTACGATGACAGAGCTCAGATATCTTCTCCTAAATAAATCGAGAATGCTGGCTTTTGGGAGCAGTTGAAGAGTTTTGATGTAGTCCTGTCAAGAAAAACAAATTTGATCATTCCGTCAGCTATTCGTACTTATAAAGTTGAGGCACTAAGATGAAATGAGTATAGACTTAAAGCCTTTTACTTGTATTTCAGCAGCCTCTTCAGAAATATCTGCATCCTTTCCACGGAGTTTCTGCAGTGCGGCTTCAAACTCCTTTTTGTGGCCCGTTTTCGCCTGCATTTGGCAGAATCCTAAAATTCATTCCAACAATACAAATCCCTCTCTTCCAACAATTCAGATAAGAAGAGTCTGGTGTTCATCTTGATTTGTTACCAGCCATCTAGGAGACTCTGGAATGAAAAACAGGCCGAACAGTAGGACTGCACAGGGGATTAGACCTGCATAAACCGCAGATGTTCAAGGTGGTTTCAGACTTGGATTTTTCTATGCAAGATTGGCACTAAACTTGAATTATGCTACTTTTTCTGTTTTACCAATTAATGCCAAAACCCTCCAAGCTAATACTGTCCTGATTATGAAGGAAACGGACACTCCAGCAACGATCATAAGCTGTGGAGAGAAGAGAACATGTTAGGCCTAGTTGGTTCTGTAGGATGTACATATATACACCATCTTGCACTTGCAAGAGGGCAAAATTTGCTACAAGCTAAGGCCTTTTGCCAATAGCTCCATGCTTGCAATTTTAACCGAGAATGTTCATACAAAATCTTTGCCTGATTGACAGCAGTCAAAGCCCACGGAGATTTTTGGGTGTAATTTCAGCTATAAATATTGGTACCTGGACATAAATTAGAAAAAGATTAACCAATCTAAACCAAGAGAGAGCTTCATGCTGTCACTGTGAATCGAATCCAGCATGTTCTCGTAGAACAACTTGCTACATCAAATGTGTGTGGTACGAAGTGAGGAATTACCACATAGGAAAAGACTCCCATTCCATATCCCGTGGCCAATCTTCCGATATCCAGAGCAAGTGCTCCTAATTTACTCAAAATTAAACAGAACAGAGAGTTGATGAGACTTGAAGTTCTTATGCGACTAATTGATCTTCATGTATGATAAGGCTTGTAAATAGGATATGGACACACCTCAGCAAAGTAAATAGCAAGCCATCCTGCTACACAAAGAGCGCTCGCTATTCTCATTGTCTGCATTTTGAGGAAATGTTTATGTTGTCACGTCCTCCGTCCATGATACGACTAAATCCCAAAGCTAAAACTCAAAAAAAGTCTTGAGCAACACTGTTCTGTTTTACATTGTGAAAGACGCACTCGTTTGCTGCTTACCCATTTACGGCCAACAAAATCAGCGATTGGTCCTCCGGTAATTGCACCAATCATTGCACCGAATGTCAGTATCGATCCAAAGACTGAATACTGTTGAAAGACACATAAAGAGTAACTGCAAATCAGCTTGAGTTCAGTGAGAGCAAGAACTTCAATTACCATCTAGCTAACGATGCTATAAGTCACCGAATGTCCGAGAATCTCAGTGGAAAGCTATTCTGAACAAACCTATCACTTCGATCAGAAACCTGAATGATATGCAGTCACAATTTTCAGCTGACGATACCCAATCTAAATCTCCCCATTTTTTGGTTTTCTTGTCCTGAGGTGTCCAACAATGGAACTCAATGCGAAAATTCGGTATACATTTCACTTGTTACAATGCAGAAAGAATAAGATGTCTAGAGAAAGAAGTATCTCTACCTCAAAGCCAACATCCTTATTTTTTAGAGAGTCTGGTTTATAAAGTTTATGATAATATAACTCGTCCATATTATGGACCCGGAATATGAGCAGATCATTACTTTGATTTTCTTGTATAAGGGCGCCTTCAGTGATAAGTCCGATATTGAATCGAAGCAACGAACAAAGACAACGCGACATGTGCTTCTTAACACTCGCAGGTAAATTCGACATACCTCAGCTGTAGAGAGACTAAGTTCCTCCACTATAGCATCCTGAGTTGGTGATGAATAACCTGCCTGAAAATCCAATGAAACAATTTCTCATTAGATTCAATTAATCACATCCTTTTCATTTTAACCACTACTATTGGACCTGGACTTTTCAAAAAGAAATTGCATTTCCTACTTACGCAGGCCCCGAATTCATAGGAACCACAAACCGCAACGAATGTGGTGAAATAGACCATCCACGGACGACCCTTATCGGTTCCTTCATCTTTGCCAGCTCGGTCCTTCTCTTGCCGCACGAGGAGCCGCTCTCTTACTCCTTCTCTGTCCCCAGTTTCTTGATTTTCAATGTCCTCGTTAATCGCCATGCTAGCTCGCCTTACAAAAATGCTCCTTCGTTCCCTATCTGACTACGACAAGAAACTAGCTCCAGAGAAGATAAGTTCTCTTTCCAACGTGGCTAGTCTGCTTGCTTTATATGGATTACTCGAAATGAGAAACCCCAAGTGCTAATACGGAAACCCTATCTCCGACTGGTTTATACTCGCGGTTTCTAGGAATTCCTCGCGGACCTCAGTCTTGCAAACTGGCAAGCAACTCTTTGCTTTTCTGACTCGCCTCCGTTAATGGTATTGGAATCACTAATGGAACAGAGTCTCCGAATACAGCAGGATCACAGATGTAAAGGGCTGCATCGCTCTTTATTGGCAAGGAGTAAGTAAAACACGGAACTGATTTTCTCAATGACACGGCTCTGGATAAAGACAAAGTAAAAACCACGGACAAAGTTCTATCTTTTTCAGCCAACCACCGGCTAGGAAAACCAGAGTGTTTTTCTAACCTGAAAGTAATTAAGTTCTGTCCATTTTTCCATGGAGGCATTGTTATCTTCAACTTTAACCCACGTTTATCGTGTAAGAAAGATAAGATCTCAATTAATAGTGTCTTATCTCTTTGGTGCAATAAGAAACTATCAAGAAAAAGAACTGTTCTGCTAGAACATTACTTTTCTTTTGGGAATTTTCTTGACCAAAACCCTTTTTTTTTCCAATTGGACGATGAGCACAAGATAATATCGGCCGGACCTTCTTCTGGGGACACATTATCTTCCTTTTCTATTTTTTAAAAGAACCACTACATATGCGAACAAAAAGCATGCATATAGCCTCCTTTGTGGTCAGTGACGCTTTTGATGTCTGCTCAAATGGTAAGACTAGATAGCAGGAATTTGAAAAAGGGATGCTTTTCATCCTTCCATAGTGGCCAATTTTGCGGAAAATGGCAATTTATAGAGGCAAGAGGTGGACAGAATTACTTTCTACTAAGGACGTCACGTACTGCCGAGGCCCATGAATCTAAAGTATTCAGCCACCATGAAGCCAGCCGACGGGAAAGAATTCACAGGCACAACGGAATGGACCATAAAGTTGCAGAGCACATTAGCCAAAAATATCCAACCACCATTCTCCAACTACTTTATTGGTCCACATTTGCTGCATCTCCGTCTTCTTTCACTTCACGATTCGGAATGGGCCAACAAATCCAGCAAGGATATATAGCTGTGGCCTGCTCGAGAAAGGGAAAAATAAAAATATATCTTACTCTTGATCTAATAGCCACTCACATATTTTCATTTTGATAAATATCATTCACATACTACCAAGAAAAACCCCACATTGAGAACATTAATTTGCCCCTCCATGTAAACTCATTTTAGCATCTTCCTTACGGTTTGAGTAGACTGCAAAAGTGATTTTTGAATGGTAGAATTCGTGTAGATATTTGTTATGTTCAAAAGAAGAGGTAAGTGGTCACGGGATGAGAAATAAGGTGTATTTCGTTATATTTTTTTCACAAAAAACTTAGACAAAACAAATATGCTAATCTTATAAGTACATAGTGAGATTTGAATTTCAAATGTATTAGAAGAAAAAGACACTATAAATGTCATAACTTTTGTACAACAACCACTTAAATACCATAACTTTTTATTCAATCATTTAAATGTCATAATGGATCACTTAAGTGCTGTAATTTTTCATTAATAAGGAAATCCGACGTGACATGGCACTTATGGTAAACATTATTTAAAAGTTACAACACTTAAATGATCTATTAAAAGTGATGGCACTCAAGTAAAGGTTTTTTTTTTTTAAAAAATTTTAAGTCATGACACTCAAGTAATAAAAATAATGTAATGGCACCTTTTTATGTAATATAGATTATAAATTATTTATTTTAAGGAAGGGCAGGGGTGAATCACCTATAATTAAATTTTTTTTTCCCTAGATATCAACATAGAGTACATAAAACAACTACTTGCCCCCTCTAGACTTTTGTGGTTCTGCACAGCGTATATAAATCAATTCAATTTGTTTATGGCCACATGGAATATTCTCTGCGCGCGACGGTCGCCTAGGAATGTCGTGCGGTACGAAGCCAGCTGGTCTCGTCCTTGAAGAAAGGGACAGAAATGAGATAAATGGGAGAGAAAGGCGAAGGGGAGGGGGGGTGCGTCTCTCCGGTCTTTTTGGGTTTGTTAGGCCGAGGTAGAGCAACCAAGAGAGAGAGAGAGAGCTAGTGAGAGTGAGAAGGTGAGCTCGAGAGAGAGTGAGAAGGAGCGAGCCAGAGAAGAGAGAGTGAGCGGAGGGATGGACTGAGAGAAAGCAGAGACCCAGGAACCGAACTTGGTTCTCGGACAAGCGTTCCCCGGCCATCCCCAACATAAACTGGCGATCTCCAGCCAACACCCTGGAGCACGTGGTGAGTTTTCTTTGGGTTCGATCCACTTTTATCTCGATGATCCTGGCTCGGTGCAATGTCAAGGCGTCCGACCGTAGCTCATTTCGGTTCAGGCTCACCTTCTGGCCGTCGTCGCCAAGCCGAGTAGGGATATTCGTGGTCAAACACTTCTCTCTGGGAACTCCGTTGCTTGGTTTTATTTAAGACGGAACCGAAACGATAGCTGAGTCTCGTTTTCCCTACTCCACCAGCATGCTCGATTTGAATGAGCCATCCCTTTTGTCGATTTTGAGTCGTCACTTGCTGCTTTCTTTTGAGTAAATGACTTGGAGTGCTGCCATTTTCATTCTCTGTTGATGCCTGCTTGAATATGCTCAAGACTCCTCCCTTTCGTTTCAGGAACACACCCTTTAAATCCCCCCCTGGAGTTTCTGCATGAAAATTGATTATTAGCTGGTTTAATAGCATGCGAGTAATGACTGGACTTTATCTATTTAGATATGGTGGCAGACTTTTGGCTAGTTATGCACTATTCAGAATGCCAGATTCATTTGTAGAGGTTTATAGAGGAAAATTTTGTTTATGGTTTTTCTAAATTATACAACAGGTATTTATAATTTGCATTTTTAAAATGTAATTTCCTTTCAATTTTGGGAGAGAAGGATCACATTGTTTTTTGGTGCAACTGGGCAGAAGTTTCTATATGTGTATTGCTTGTGTGGTTTTTTGACAATCCTCCTAACAGTTTACTTGGCAACACCCAATCACATATCGTTTGGCTACATTTTGCTCCTCCTATGTTGGATCATAGGAAGACAACCCATTGAAAGGATGAGAAGACACCTTTGGTTTCTGTTAAAAGTATATGCAATCACTGTGTTTATCTTCATATACAGCTTGAGCAATCCGTGCCACATGATCTCAACTTAGGTGCATCGCATTGTCAATACTCAGGTCCTCCACAAGCAGAATTGATCCACAATTTACGCCCGAATTGTCCTCTGCTCACCTTTCACTTGGGGACGTTTTTCCATGAATTTCTTCCATCTCCTCGAGCCACTTACCGAGGGCTCTTCTAAGTGAGGCCATCTGTTTATTATTGTTTGCTTCTGGAAGTCGGTTTATGGAGACCTTGATGTTGAGCCTATGAATTTTGCCGTCCATTAGACGAGTCTAGTTGTCGTACTTTGAACACTTTGTTATGTGATGTTTCGACTGTTCTTGCCTTCCATTCATGGTGTAGCCGAGCAACAAATGTCAAATGAACAGGAAGAGACAGCTCTACAGTCTCCTGTCACAATGGTCTTTCTCGTCAGGATGATTTTCCAGTGAGCGTGACGAACTACGGAACCTTTAGTTTCTCATCAAGAAACTCGATTCTTGAGATGTTTCTGTGTCATATTGTTTACTTTTTCTCCATCGCGTCAAACATAGTACCTACTCTGGCGATGAGCTTAACTGTTCATCTCAATCTGAAAGCTACTTACCAACTTGATCAGATTCTTAATATAAATTACCTGCTTGTGCACACTAATTTACTTGGTGAATTCTGTCATCTGCACTAGTTTAAATACGTGCATCGTTCGATAGCGCAGGTACCTTTGTCGGCTTACGGCACGAGGCATGGCAAAACTTTATTTGCCTCATCGAGTCTTCCTTCAGAGGACATGAATATTCTTTCGATAGTAATTGTATGTTTAGATGATCATAATTGCTACCATTGGTAGAACACACTGCCAGTGACACAATGACAACATGATAGTCGCGGTGTGCATTCTAGTCGAACAACGTAGTTTCAACTTTGAGTTGTGATGCTAACTGTGCTTGCGCCTGTGGTTTAAGATGATGATGAGCAGAGCTGAATCTGACAAGCTACCTGCTATTCCTATCGGCCTTGTCAGATCAGGAGAGGTGGCAGGGTCCGCTCCACATCTCGTAACCGACGGTAATCTTGCTTGTCCTTCACTGGAGGCACAGGGAATGAGAATAAATGCTCCATTAGAGGCTGCACATATGCCAATTTCGCTAGTTCTGAACCTCATTACAGGTGGCCCCCAGGCTGCAAACTTCAGGGGACCTTTCCAACTGTCGACTTTTGATGGCTCGAAGCTTGAGCTACTTGGATTCAAACCGTGTCTTTACTTTCTCTGAAGGCATTCATGATATTTAACGCTATTTAGCTCGATATTCAGCATCGTCGCCCTTACTTGTTTTGGACTTTCTACTGGCGAATCTCTTCATGTAAAGGTTTGGCTTGGCATTATACTAGTCAGCATACTTGCATAGACACGGTGGTTCTGTTCGTTTGCCCATCAGTGCATTCGACTCGTGGTGCATCAAATCTGAAAAAAGCTAGTAATATGCTATCAATCAATGTATCACTCAGTCATCTCTTTATACATATAGACACGGTTTGCCATTTCTAAAATGGAATATACTTTCAATTTTCCAGAGAGAAGGATCGCGTCGTTTCTTGGTGCAATGGGGCAGAAGTTTCTATCTGTATATTGCTCGTGTGGCACGTATATTGCTTTTTTTTGACAATTCTCGTAACAGTTTACTTGGTGACACCCAATTGCATATCGTTTGGCTACATTTTGCTCCTCCTATGTTGGATCATAGGAAGACAACTCATTGAAAGGACGAGAAGACATTTTTTGTTTCCATTAAAAGTATATGCGATCACTATGTTTATCTTCATATACAGCTCAAGCAATTTCTCCACCCTTGAGATGTGGTTGTCGGGGTTGATTGATCTTCAGTTTTACTTGGCCTACAACTCAGAAGCTTTGCTATTGCACAATATTTGTCAGTCTATTGCAATACTGATTGTGATGCAGCTTTACAGCTACGAGAGGAGACAGAGCAAGTATATTCAATCTGATGACTTCAAACTTATGGAATTTGGAGCCCTTGGATTTATTCAAGGTTTCCTCATTTGACCCGGTGACAACGTAGTGTATATAGCAGTGTTCTATGCATCATCGTCACCAATTAGTCTCTTTGGTTTCCTTTATCTGCTCGGTCTTGTCATTTGTTCCCTTTTACCTAAAGCATCTCGAATCCCATCAAAGTTATTCCTTCTTTATACAGGAATTCTGGTGATGACAGAATATTTCTTTCAGATGTGGGGTGCCCAGGCAGGAATGTTTCCTGGACAGAACGACTTTAGTTTAGCCAAGTTCTTGGGTTTTGAGTTATTTCAGTCAGGCTTTTGGGGTCTAGAATTGGGTTTAAGTGGGAAAAGTGCTGGTGATATCTACTTGTATCCTTCAATACAATGTCTTCCGTTGGTTGCAAAAAGTACCAACTCACATTTTGAGAACCTTGCCCTCTGTTTGTATCGGCAGAAGTGTTTAGGGATTTTTCTAATTCAAACAGGGAAAGCAAACCACCTGCAGATTCTCCTGCAATTCCTTGGGAAGCAAAATGGCGTGAGAAACAATTTGTCTTCCTCAGCCTCTGGTTTTTCTCAAGCATCAAATAATGTACCCAAAGCTTGAGGCTCTAGGGGTGGCAGTGCTAGAAAATACTCCTTTGGATATATTTGGGGAATCACCAACGAAAGCCACAAATGGAACAAGAAAATGATTATCACCATGAGAAGGGAGAGATTTGAAACGCAGAAGACAATCTTCATAGTCTATATAAATTTTTGGATGGAGAACATGTTTAATCTCTTTGGCCTCGAAATAAACACGGTGGCCTTGCTCCTTGCCTCCTTTGCTTTGTTAAATGCCATTCCAATGCTATATATTGCACTTCTCGCTGCCTGCATACTTCTAAATCGCAATGCCATTCGGAAATTATGGCCAGCACTTGTCTTTTTGCTTGCTTCCATTCTCGTCCTACAATACTTTGTCATTTGGAAGAGCACACCATCTGCCAATACACAAACATCAAGCAAGGCTGAGTCTGTATTTCCTTTCGAATTTTATGATTCTCCTGCCAGTATGAATGCTGAAAGTCTTCATGTGATGAATTCAGCTGATCATTCATTTGAGTTTTCCCATTGCGAGATCATTGAGGCTGAGAAGGATGGTGGAGGTTCTTTATATGATTCAGATAAGAAAGAGAGAGCCAGAGGTCAAGCTGAGGATAACTCTATAGTTTCTGCTGTGCAGCTTTTAGGAGATGGCGGTTAGTTCTCTTGTAACCTTCCCGAACATCAAGCCAGAAGACATGGATGCTAGAGGCACAATCAAGCAGTCTCCCCTGCACCCGATTAACATTTTTTCTATTGCTTCTGGACACCTGTAAGAATTCCTATTAGGATCTTTCTTATATTGTTGAGAATATTGCATGCATAACTTAATATTTATTTGTAAACTTACTTCACGTCCTGAAGTAATTTTCGTAACATATAATTGTTATTGGACATAACAATTGGTATCAAGTGCAAATTAAAACATTTGTGGTACTTTGCAATAGGACTAATAGTTTTGCTTCGTTGTCCCAGCTTTAACATTTTCATGGCATCTCATGGCAGGTATGAACGTTTTTTGAAAATCATGATCTTGAGTGTCCTCAAGAATACACAGCGCCCTGTAAAATTCTGGTTCATAAAGAATTATCTCTCCCCACAATTTAAGGTTTGTTCTGTGTCTCTCTTAGCAGCCTCTACCCTTGCTAAAACTATGAGAAGTATTGATTTATACTTGCATACTTTTCTGCTTTGAACTTCTTAGGATGTGATCCCACATATGGCTCATGAGTATGGTTTGATTATTGTCGCGACCAATTTTTTTCGGGGTGTGAACCACCTAGGGTTTGGCTAATGGATAAGCTTAGACTTAACTCGGGCTCTCCCAAGCCCATACCAATTCGCGACTTAGGTTTGAATTGTTAATATGCAATTGATTTTTAACTAGGAGTCGCCACTAATCTATTTTTTGGTGGGTCGATTAGAAATCCAAGTAAAGTAACGGGAGATTCACTTTTACTTCTAGGAACCAGAGATTTGGGCACGGGGACTTGATTACGTTAGATTTTTCTAACGCCCTTTCAGTACTATTTCTTTTATTTTTGAAAACAAATGTTTTGTAGGCAGCTTGAATTGATTTTAAACTAATTCCCTAACATGTGAGGTGTTCATGCAGGTGTACAAACCATCAATTTAACACCCAAGAAAATAATTAAATAATGCAGGATTTACCTCAAAGCAACGAAAGCATCTACAGTGTTAAATTAAAATCCACATCAACAACCCTAGATATGGTTTTTAATTAACAAGCAATTACTCAATTTTATGTTTTCGCTTTTCTTAATGAAAATCATGCGATGCATTCTAATAATCTAATATGACATGGCAGCATGACCTAAACTATATGACATGAAGAAATGCAATAATTAAATGCAATCTAAATGACCTAATTCTAATGATATGCAATGCGATGCGATGACATACAAAATTATTTAAACTAAGATGACATGCGGCATATAATTTAATACGCGAGCTATATGTCACGCGACATTTATTAAATGACCTAATCTAATGACGGACAATTTCTAATTAGAAATGAACCTAACAATAATCACTAAAATGACATGCATTTCATGAATCTAATTCTATATGACATGCAAATGACATTTTTTATTTTAAAAATGCAATCTATCCTAGAAATTGCAACTAATTTATCCTAAGACAAATTTTATGAAATTAAGATTCTATCTAATTTAAACTAGGGAATCATATTTTTTTTGTCTCTACTTACGCCTACTTACACTCACTCGCAGACTCGCGCCTCAACCCACTCGAAACTTACGCGTCTCTACCCCCATCCCCGAGAAGGGTGGGATTTGAACCTCACCTCCCCCTTCCAAGTTGGAAGGGTGGCCCACTGGCGAACCCCAGTGGTTGGATTAAGTCATATTAAATCCTAATTTAAAATAAGACATTATCTAAATCTAAAATGCAATCTATCTAGAAAATTGATCTAAACTTAAAATGAAACATGCAATTCTAATCTAATATGCCATGACAATGTCCTAATTATATATGACATATGCATGATGTCTTTTTTTTGTGTTTTTTATAAAATTCGAAATTAAAATTGCCAAATAACTAAACATGCAACTCAAATTTAAAACTAACTAACATCCAAACTGAATGCATCTTTTTTTTTTTTTTTTATCAAATTCGAAATAGATAAAAGATAAAAATCTAATCCTAATTCAGCATTTTTTTGGATTTTTTATTTATTTAAAATTCGAAATAAGATTGCAATTTTATCCCTAAAACATGAAATATTCTAAAGCAAATCTAATCCTAACTTAAATATTTTTTAGATTTTTCTTTTTACAAAAATAAGATTGACTCAACCAACTTGACGACAGTAAACCTCGTCAAACCAAATAAGATAAGATTGATATCCAAAAATTGACGAACCATATCTCGCGCATGAGATCGGGTTGGTCAATTTTAAATTAAATCGCAAATCGAATCTCGATCGGGTTGGTCGATTTTAAATTAAATCGCAAATCGAATCTCGAGTTTCTTGAGATTGGATTTCGATTCAGAAGTGATTGCGAAAGTCGGATTTCGGGCACGAAAATCGGACTACTAATCCCTAGCTTAAGGGCACTTTCATGTTGGAATCTCAAGAAACAATTCTACTAAACAAAACCATATATAAAGGAAAATAAAAAAACTATAACTGGATAAGCAATAATAATAAAATAAAAAATCTACCTAAATCCCTTTTCCTTTTTTTTTGTTTTTTTTTTTCTTCTTTCCTTTCCCACGTGGAACCGTGGGTCTTCGAGGAGGTCCACCGGGAGTTAATCGTCGGAGCTCCGGCGATGAGGACCAGCAGCGAGCGGATCGGCGGCGAGCGGTGGTGTCGTGAGGAGCAGCGGCAGGCGAGATCTCGGCCGGCGTCGCGGGCGCAGGTGCTCGGCTCCGACGGCAGGGCAGCGAATGGGACTGCAACTCGGGGAATCTGGTCACAGTGTTGCGGTGGGCTCGGATCTGCAGGCGGAGCGGCTCCACGGGCGTCTGGGTCACAGATCTGCAGGTGGAGCGGCTTCGCGGGCGGATCGGGGACAGGCGACGCAAGGCGGGGCTCAGCGTCGGGCCCGCGTGGGTCGATCGGCTACGAAGACGGTCTCCGGCGGCAACGAACAGCAGGATCTTGGGTCGGCACGGCACCGGGAGGCGTTGGGCGGCAACGGGTCACCGAAATCGTGGGTTGGCGCGGCACGAACGGGAGAGCTTGGGCGGAAAACGGCGGGGCTTCGAGCGAGGTGGCCGCGGCTGGCCTCGGCTTCCAGGCGGCGTCGGTGTGGCAATACTGCAGCGTCCGGCGGGCAACGTCGGTCGCCGATCGGGATGCTGGCGGAGCGGCGGTGGGTGCGGGGGTCTTCGCGGATGGAAGTTGCAGAGGCTGCGGCGCGGTAGGTGAAGAGGTTCGGCGTCCGGCGGGCTTCGTGGCTGCGGGTGGAAGGCGAAACAGAGCCGGCGAGCGTGAGGGAGACGATGAACAGTAAACGTCCCCTCACCTCTGCCTTTTTACTTTTTACCTTTCTTTCCCCTCTCTCTCTCTTGTCACTGTTCTGCTGCCCTTTTTCACTTTTTTTTTTTTTTCTTTTTTTGTTTTGAAGCCTTCGACGAAGAGAATCCCTTAGAAAAAGCCCCCATTTTTCCTTTTTCCGTGCACTCCTTATATAAGGAAAACAAAATGCAATCTTTTGCAAATATTTCATCTCTCACGAAGATTGCTTATAACCCCTACTATCATGAAAATCCTTTTCTTTATCTCCCGAATATCTTCTACTGATTTTTAAAGATAAGATTGTAACCCGATTTTCTTAAATTCCAAAAATCCTCATTTCAAATCTTAATTTGAAAAAACGGCTAACTTGTAGTCTTTATGGGCTTAATCCGATCAATTTGAACCCATCCGCACCGGTCTAAATAAATAAATAAAAAAAATAAAATTCGACCAAAAAAATAAATAAATAAAATGCCAATTAAAATAAAATGTACCTAAATCTATATGCTATCTAATTAATATTTTTTTTTTGATAAAATTAAACCCTAACTTTTAATGACTAAACGGGCCGTTAAAATTTAGGTGTAAACAATTATGCATTAATCACCTACAAGTGGCCTACATGGCTACATAAGCAGAAGGAAAAGCAAAGGATTATATGGGCATATAAAATTTTGTTCCTAGATGTTATCTTTCCGTTTCTCTAGAGAAGGTAAGCATGTGATATCTAATGACTTTGCCTTTGACTGTCTACTCATGCTATTTTCAGTTCTCTGTGACATCTAAATTCTATTGACCCCTCTTTGCAACAGGTTATATTTGTTGATGCAGATCAGGTGGTGCGAGCAGACATGGGAGAACTTTATGACATGGATATGAAAGGAAGACCGCTTGCATATACTCCTTTTTGTGACAACAACAAGGAGATGGATGGATATCGCTTTTGGAGACAAGTACATATTGAATCAATTTATTCTTGTGTTCTATTTCAAGCAATAGAATGCCTTTGCCTTTTCCGATCAATCTATTCGTGTTTTATTACAAGCAATAGAAGGCTCTTGCCCTTTCAGATCATTGCTGTCTACATCCCTAAGTAAGCTCTTTTATTTTCTCACAAAAACAGGGTTTCTGGAAGGAGCACTTACGCGGAAGACCATATCATATAAGGTAGATTTTTTAGGCGGTTCCATTCTGTCCACGTGATCCTTTTGGCTCCATTGGTATCATATATGGGTTTTAATTATGATATCGTTCTGCAGTGCACTGTACGTTGTTGATTTGGAGAAATTTCGAGAGACTGCGGCGGCAGGAGATAACCTGAGAGTGTTCTATGAATCTCTCAGCAAGGATCCAAACAGTCTGTCCAATCTTGATCAGGTCAGTTCTTGGATAATAAACTGCAAATTCTTCAGCATGAGATATTCTTTGCGAGCTTATAGCTGTAAATTTCTAAAAAGATTCTTGCGAGGTGTTAATTTGTAAAAGCACTGCTTAAATATCCGTGAGCATAAACATATCAGTTGTTTGTCTAAGCGCCCTCTCTCATGCTTCAGGACCTCCCGAATTATGCTCAGCACACCGTGCCTATCTTCTCATTACCCCAAGAATGGTTGTGGTGTGAGTCGTGGTGTGGTACAGCCACTAAATCCAAGGCAAAGACCATTGATCTTTGCAACAATCCTATGACGAAGGAACCCAAGCTTCAGGTAAGTTCATTAGGTTGGGTTCTTTTCCCACTGCCAAAATGATTCGTATAGTTGTGATGTAATTTTGTTTTGTTGTCCTCTCAGGGTGCGAAGAGAATAGTTTCTGAATGGCCTGATCTTGACTTAGAGGCAAGAACGTTTACTGCGAAAATTCTCAGAGATGAATCTGAGCTTCAAGAAGCAGTGGCTTCAGATAAGTCGCAGGGTTCACAGGGTGATGAGTCATCGGTAGAGGAACTTGACCTTGAATCCAAGTCAGAGCTGTAAGGCATGGTTTCATTCAGCCATGACATGATTGATCCCAAGTGTAATCCTGATCGAGGATGGAAGGGCAACTATCAGCAAAGAACGTTTTGGAATTGCATCAACTAAGGAAAACCAAGTGGTTATGGTGTGCGTATGCTGTCGAGATTGGGGATGGAGATGCACACCATCAAGAAAATGAGGTTGGGGAGGCTGTGAGCAAAGCAAGGTAGCCCCGGTAGAGATTTAAAATTTTCTCGAGAATTTTAGAGAGAAGCAGGCTATTCATTTTGCTTAGTTTTTGTTAATCGACCGGGTAATCTTATTTTAACTGGGCTATTTGCAAATGCGTGAAATGACGTGTTTGATTGTAGAATTTCTTCCTCAATGATAAAACTACAGGTGAAAAGCCAACGTTCCGATTTTGTTAGAATGCCCTAGTACACACACTTGGTTATGTAGTCAAACAGGGAAAAGCTGTAAATTTTTTTGATGGATGAACTTTTTATCGTGATGCTTTCGGAGACTACCGAAAATTACG
Organism: Eucalyptus grandis; assembly: GCF_016545825.1. NCBI lineage: Eukaryota > Viridiplantae > Streptophyta > Magnoliopsida > Myrtales > Myrtaceae > Eucalyptus > Eucalyptus grandis. Next base: position 17,356,220 of record NC_052619.1, on the reverse strand, counting down.
TACTAGCCATAAGTGCTATGTTCGATTATTTTAATGGAGGCATGGAGTGGGCCTGTGTGTTTTGCTTAAACCTGATCTCGGGTCTCGGCCCGGCCTAGTTTAATGACCTCAACCGGTCATTGCCCCTCGTGCCTTAAAATGTCCACACCTTGCCGCGCTGGACGTTTGGGCCTTCCTCTACCCACTTCTTAGGCGTTTGTCGTATGGCCCGGCCCATTATTTGGCCTATACTTATCGGTCCGGCCCATTGTTGGGCTTAACTTGGGTCCTCTTAGCCTTTGCTGCCGACGTCACCGCCTTCGGATCTCTACCCTCGGAGCCGAACTGATATCTCTGAAAACTCGGCGCGAATCCGAGCCTCGCGCCACGAGTTCCTCGATCAGCAGCTGCTCCGTCTTCTAGGGTTCGAGAGGGTCCGGAGGAGGTAGAGATCGAGAGAGAACGAAATCGATCCCCCCTCGCGATTCCCAACCGCCGGCGCTCAATCTCCAATCGCCCGCCAATGGAGGAAAACCCTTGCGGCGAGATCAGCTCCGGCGATGACAGCGTCGCCGTTCAAAAACCGCGCTTCGTCACGGATGATTCCGCTCCGGTAGGACGCCAGATCGAAGCTCCGGGTCTCCATCAACCTGCCGGACAACGAAATCTCCCTCCTCCGCAGCCGGCGGAACCTGAGCTTCAGCGAATCGTCCGCCGCCGCCGCCGCCGCCGCCGAATCTCCGACTTCTCCTTCTCCATCTCCCCACTCCTCGTCCTTGGCCTCAGCGTCGATCGGTCGAATCTTCAAAGGGAAGGCTCCGGCGACGGCGAGGGTGAGCCTCGAGAACGGCGCTAGCGGCGGCGACCCCCGCGGCGGCCGGCAGGCGTACAGGAGCACGAGGACGGTGGTGGAGGTGCTGCGGGAGCTGGGCGCGGACATAGTGGTGCTGCAGGACGTGAAGGCGGAGGAGGAGAGGGAGATGAAGCCGCTGTCGGAGCTGGCGGCGGCGCTGGGGATGAGCTACGCGTTCGCCGAGAGCTGGGCGCCGGAGTACGGCAACGCTGTCCTCTCCCAGTGGCCGATCAAGCACTGGAAGGTCCAGAAGATATTCGACGACACCGATTTCAGGTCCATCATTTTGTTTTATTTTATTAATTTATTAATTTATTAATTTCCATATATATTTTTTTACCTGTTATTCTTGCTATCATTTTCGTAATTATGGTGACGATGATATGCTCTCTTTCTCGTTCAGCAAGTGGTCTTCCCGGGCGATTTCGAATTTTAAATATATTTTCATTTATTTAAGGCATCCATCGTTGAGAGTGAAGTTTGATAATATGTCATAATTAATATTCCCTTTGGGCATATTATATCATTTTGTTCTTACATTTTTCTAAGTGAAAAAGATTAATTTCGGTAGACCCATCTATAACAGTGCAAATCCATTTCGGACAATCAAAATTTTCGTTGAAATTAAGGTAAGTTGGATATAATAAAAATTCGCAAGACCAAAATTAAAAATAAAAACGTCTTTACCAAAAAAAGAATTAAAAATAAAAACGTAAGTTTTGCCTAGCCATCCATCAGAATTTGTGGATGAAAATTTTGCCGTCACTTGGTTTATATTTTGCCTTTTTTTGTCCTCCCTTTTCTAGCTTCTCTGTTTGGAATTATCTGAATGGAGTTGTCCAAGAATTGATCTGGAAAGAATTTAGAATATTATTCACGAGAACCCCACCACCAAATTCAAGAACTGCCCAAGGCTGTAAGGCTTTTCTTCTACAGCCTTTCGCCTTCGGACAGCTTACGGAGAGCTCTCTGCAACACCGATGGTGGGCCTGTCCAAAGATCCCAGCACCAGCTGTGAGCAATGCCAGTCAGAATTAAAAATAAAATAAAAAAATTAAGAAAAAAACCCAATTTTCTTTCTATGATTTTGGATGTGGGTTCTCTATACAATTGTCATCTATCGTTCCTCTTTTTTCATTTCCGGTTGCATTTAGTGGGTGGTAGAGAGTCAGCTTTAAAGATCATTCTCCATTAATTGCTGACTTAGTCAAGAGAATGCTTAGGAAGCTGCTAAGTCATATATATATATATATATTTGCTCTTTAGTATTTAAATAAGGAGCTGGGAAGATAAATGAAGGATGAGAGCTGTGCGTCCGTTAGATGAGGGCAGGGTAAGGTGTATGTAGGCAGGACAGTAACGTGGGCAGGATTTTGCCTTTGCTTTATTTTATGTATTTGCCAAAGCAGATGTTTGACCTGAAGACTGTACAAGGACTACTCATCTTCAAGGAAAGGTACATTTCTCTCAAGCAAGACAGACCAGATAGAATCAACTTGCTTGAGACAGCAAGCAATTGCTCGTCATGGATCAATTTCTGAGAGTTTTGCGTTCGATTAATTAAGCCGCATCTTAAACAGTGGAGGGATTATGCATTTCTGTTGCGTGAAAAAAAAAAAAAAAAAAAAAAGATGTAAAAAGTTGATAGTAATATAGTCAATCAACGTATTAAATTGACTGGAATCAAAGTGGCTGTGAACTTGATGTGTTTGGTTACACAGGAATGTGCTGAAGGCGACAATAGAAGTGCCTCATGTTGGGGAAGTGAATTTCCAGTGCACCCACCTGGATCATCTCGACGAGAATTGGCGGATGAAGCAGGTCAGCGCCATCATCCAGTCGAGTGACTCCCCCCACATCTTGGCCGGCGGCCTCAACTCTCTTGACGAGACTGATTACTCACAAGAGCAGTGGACTGACATCGTCAAGGTATGCACATGCCCTTTTAATCATTAGCATGCGAAACTCGATTACTTGATAGCTTAAGCTAGGGCGTTTGTGTAATCACTGACACTTTTTGTTATAGTTCTATGAGGAGATAGGAAAACCAACCCCAAAGGTTGAAGTCATGAGGTTTCTGAAGAGCAAGCAGTACACAGATGCTAAGGACTTCTCTGGAGAATGCGAGTCCATGGTCGTCATTGCCAAAGGACAAAGTAAGAACTCACTCGTTCGCTTTCCCATCTTTCAATTTTTCTTTTTCACTTTGTCAAATGGCTAATCTAAGGCGATTTTCGAGCATGATGCTCCTTTAGCTCGATGATCACATGATTAGCTTGAATGGACGGAAATTCATAACATTTGAAGCATGATGCTCTCGTTGAATATATACATGTACACACGCCTGTTATTGTCATTATTGTGTCGATAACAACCTTTGATGTGAAAATTCGTGGAATAAAAATTGAAGTCCAAAGTCATTATTCGAGAGACTACTGTCCGAATATGTAATCCAAAACCATTTATTCTATTTCAGGCATGCAAGGGACATGCAAATACGGTACGAGGGTGGACTACATACTAGCATCACCAGATTGCCCATATAAGTTCGTTCCTGGGTTGTATTCGGTCCTGTCATTGAAAGGGACATCGGATCACCACATCGTAAAGGTTGACGTAACGAAATGTGCAAACAACCCTTCCCACGAAAGCGACGGCAACAACAATAAAATTACCAAGAAAAGGCGACGACAGCACAAGCACCAGACGGTCGTAAAGATCACAGGCACTGCTCCACCTTCAAAGGGCATCTGGACAACGAATATACATTAAGCAAAGTCGAATGACATTACATGTATATCTTCCTTTTCTGTCCGCTCTTTTCTTGGCTGCTGCTGCTGCTATTGTTGCTGTTGAGTGATCTTGGGCATGCTGTCTTCGTCAATCTCTGTGTAAATCTTCGATTTTTTTGAGTTTAGAGTTGAAGAGGAGTGTTCTGGGGTGATGGCTTCCTCACATCCGTATAGATTTCAACATGACAGAAGTGAATTCTTACCTTTCAGCTGGGGATTGGAGCTGAACTGTCCTGGCAAGTTCTTTTTGAGTATTGTGTGTATATATGTATATTTCGCTTGTAATTTTAACTGCAAGATTCAGATCAGTTTTTGTTGAGGGCGACATCTTGACTTGACTTTGCTGAGGTCAAGGTTAGAGAAGCGATGTTGTATCTTAGATTTAACTAAAAGTCCTTGGAATAAAATTGCAAATTTTGAAAATTGAAATGATTTTTGTTAACCTGGACATCCGGCGATTGATAAAACACCCAAAGATTTCAAGTGAAATACCTTTAAAAAGTAAATACGGTAAAAAAGAAGCTGTAAAGTCCGGTGATTATGAATTCTAAACATTTGTGAAAGAATTCAACGTCTTCTTTCTTTTTCCTCCGATTTCGAAATTAGTATTGGAAAGAAGTGAAGTGGTAAGTACAATGTACTTCGATATCTTTAAAAATATCTTCTGTGCTTTCCAATGGTAAAATATAATTTTAAGGGGGAAATCAAGTATAGGAAGTAATTATTTTATAATAAAGTAGAGGATTACTGATTGATCCATGAAAAATAGAGAAAATCAATTATGGAAGCAAGCAAGGATGAGAGAGAGAGAGAGAGAGAGAGATTTTTATAGAAGCTCTAAGCATGGTCGAAGTCCACTGATGTCACGAAAATGTTTTCTTCTTATTCAAAATGAGAAATCATTTTTTTGATTTCGAGTGGTGAGCGCTTTTCTATCAAAGATATTTGACGGTTGACTTTAGCATTTTTAACATCAAAAAGTGTTTTAAAAAATATTTTCATGGAAATTCTTTTTCAGCAAAACAAATGGAGCCCTAATGAGCATCATAAGTGAAAGTGTAATTAAAAGAGAAAGAAATAGATTTTCTATGTAATAGGCATTGTTGACTGATGTACAATGCTAATTAGCTTATGAATAAAAAAACTGCTTGTCCCTTATAATGGTTGTCAAATTAATCAGCATAGTAGAGGACACAAGTATCTCTCACTTGGTGTATGCTCTTCAATCCTCCTTGATGTAATGTATATATATATTTATAATTGTTGACTGGTGGATAATGCTAATTAGCTTATGAATAAAAAACTGCTTTTCCCTCATAATGGTTGTCAAATTGCACACCTTCCATCAGCATGGTAGAGGACGCGAGTATCTCTCAGTTGGCGTATACTCTTCAATCCTTCTTGATGTAATCTATATGTATATATATATACATATATATATATATATATATGTATAATGTATGTATGTATATCTATATTGATTGAATTATTTATTTTGATTTTGCTTGGGATCAATTTAGAAAACCATGGGATCTAAAGCACAAATAACAAGAAGAGCAATAAAAAAAACAGTTAAGACAGCGTCGATATCGTTGACTGGTAAGAATCTCTGGCGCTAGTGATCTTGAAGGTTTGCTACTCGGGGCCTCACTAACATATGACATGAAAAATAAAAATAAATGATAGTAATATGCTATCAATCAATTTATCACTCAGTACATCTCTTTATACATATAGACACGGTTTGCCATTTCCAGAGTCGAGAGTTAGCTTTCGGGAGTGGTCTCGAATGATTTCATATTCTCTAAACCGAGACTCGTTCAGTCATTGAAAGCCTTCAATTTTTGACCTTGTACTAGGATGGTCCTTTCTGCTTTATCTATTTCTAGATACTTTGAAAACCATTCGAAGCAATCGAAAAGACCTTGCAGAAAATGTTAATTGTTTTTGGACTCGGCGAGACAACCCAAGTTTTAAGCAGCAGCATGCGCTTTCGCTACTTTTCTATGTTTTCTTAGTCCTGATGAATGACATTATTTGAATCTCATTGGCGGAGTACCTTGCTAATTTGGCATCAGGTGAGGGCTCTCTGTCTGCGATCTCTAGGTGAAGTGGATATTGCGGGTTCCTTATCGACATCAATGTCTGGAGGAATATGATACTTGTTTGGAAGCACGTAAGGCACCATCTCATGTCTTATCATTGAGTGAACGCATAAATTTTCACTGCATTTAGGGATTGAGCTTTTGTAATACATCACATGCTCTAAAATGACACTACGTGTTCAATTTCCATTCATCGTAAAGGAAAAATTGTCGGCCTACTCTGTCTTTCGTCTTTGACATGTGCCAGCCGTTCATCGGTTAAGTCCTAACCCATCCCGTGACATGAGGTCGAAGTCGGAGATTGCTTGAGCATGTAGCAATTGTAGAGGTGGGTGATCGAGCGGGGTCGAAGGGTGGGGGTGAGAGGTTTTGATGGAAACGAGAGAGATTCACACGAAACAAAAATTAAATGAATGACATACGACATTCATTGTCATTTATAAAATATGGATATAATGAGTCTACCGGAAAACACTAGTGCTATATGAAAAACATGTAAAAGCTTCACGGATTACATTGTGAATGATGATACATGTTGATTGTACTATTTAAATTTTGCGCCTCATTTCTATGATAGGGAAACGATCACACAATACATGATTTCATAAACTCAGTGTCATTGTAAAATTGGAAACTGCCCGAAATTATTGAAGCACTTGACAAACATGAGATGTCACACCCCGATCCTCGGGCACGCACACATCCTTCTCTTTTGGTCGATTTTATAATGCGATATCCCAGGATTATGTATTGTTAACCCTTTCATTTATTAAGCACATGCGGAAGCAGTTATAAATCCCCAGACAATAAATCGATGGGATAGAAAAGCAGGGCCATATTTTTCATATTGAAACTTATAACCAAACTTTTATACAAAACACAAACCAGAGTACTTCACAACTTTTTACTCTATCTCTATTCACATCAAAATAGAGATCTCAAAAGAAAATAGAATCTCAGTCCATCTGGGCCATACTCAAGGCCCCTCTCAAGATTATCTTCTTCTTCCAAAATTCTTCTCCTCAGGTTTCACCCCAGAGTTCTCCTTCTCAGATCCCTCCTCCTCAGCTCCTCATCGGGGTCTTGAAATGTTTTTCCCAAACCGGGATGAGACTACGCCTCAGCGAGTTCTACCCCACTAAGGCCCGATTAGTAAACCATTATACTATAGGCTGCCTAAACATGTACAGGTCAGAGGACTTACCTTGGCATCATATCCTAACTGTAAGTCAGTACAATTCACAATAGGCACCCATTTACTCCAAAAAAATCGAACCGGTCGATTGCATGTCATACAAATCATTTCCCACTGAGGAATATCTAAAAGCTAGGCCACGTGCATTCTCCAGGACGACATCCCAAGTCTCCGAGCCACGTGCCTCAAACCTTGGGCCCACCTGCATTCTCTAAGGCGACCTCTTCGCCAAGGTGATACATCAAGTCACTGAGCCACATGCCCTTTTTGATGCCATTCTCGAAAACTAGACCCACGTGCATTCTCTAAGGCACTAGATCGCCAAGGTGACGCATCAAATCACCGAGCCACGTGTCCTTTTTACGATGCCCAGGCCCACGTGCCTTCTCTTAGGTGCTAACTCACCAAAGTGATGCATCAATTCACCAAGCGACGTGCCCCTTTAGATACCAAACTCTGTCACCGAGCCACGTGCATTCTCTAGGAAGATCTACCAAGTCTCCGAGCCACGTGCATTCTCTTAGGCGACCTCTTCGCCAATAAGACATATTCAACCACTAAATTCACGTGCATTCTCTAGGTGATATTCCAATTCACCGAGCCCATATATTTCCTTTCAGGTGATAACCAATACCCAACGATTTCTCAATCAAATAATTAACAATCAACTCAATATGAATAATTCCTAAAAATTCATAATTAAATAAATTCCATACAAATTGCAACTCAATTAAATAAACGGACTGCGCCATGACGATCAACGTGAGATTTCGGTCGTCAGCCATCTCAATTTTAATTTTCGAAAAATAAATAAATAAATAATTAATTTTCGAAATTAATTAATAAATATTAAAAATTCAATTTAGCTCAAAATAAGGCCCAATTAAATAAATGAACTTCGCCACGATCACCAACATAAAATTCCGGTCACGGGCCATCCCAGTTGAATTTCCGGAAAATAATTAATTAATTAATTAATTTCGAAAATAAATAAATAAATAATTAATTTCGAAAATTAATAATTAATAATTAAAAATCCAATTTAGGCCCGAATTGCCTAATTGAAGCCCGCTAAGGGTTGGAAAAAATCCCGAGATACTTTTAATAAATAGTAGACTACGTCTACTTGCTAATTGCACAATCAATTTGTCTAATTCGCATCACAATTGACTAATAATCACTAATCCATTCTAATCTAGCCACCTCAACCTAATTAATTAAAACTAAACAACCATTAAGCATAATTAGCCAACTAATCAAGGATTAGTGAGATTACTCACCGGAATCGCGCGCAAATCGGATCAATCCGACGGGGGCGACGCGAGGAATGATTCCTTCCAAAACACGGCTTGGGTTCGGGGCCCGGAAACGGCCCAAAAGCGGGTCCGAACCAGCTGGAAACCCACTCCGTGGGTTGCTGGTTTGGCCTGGCCAAGGCTGATTCGGCGGCTAGGGTGGCGAGGGGAGGCTGGCGGAGGGTGTGGGGAGCTCCGGCGGTCCGAACGGTGGCTGGAGATGGTTGGGCAACCGCCGGTGGTGGCCGAACAGGGGCTGGGCAGAGGCGGAAGTCGCGCGGGGGAGGGGCGGTAGCGATCGACGGACACGAGGTGGAGCGCGCGGCATGCGCGGGTGAGCGTCGCGCGAACGGAGGTCCGGCTTCGACGCGGGGGTGACGAAAGGCTTGCTGCTGCTCCTGCTTTGGTCCACTTTTGTCTTCGCACAAACCAGAAAGGAGAAGAAGGAGGGTAGCGGCGGCTGAGGGACGCGAGGGAGAGGCGAAGGCAGGTGGTGAGCGGCAGAGCACGGGCGGCGACGGCGAGCTGCTCCGGTCTTCCCCTCTCGGTCGCTGTCTCCGTTTCTTCTTCCGTCTTCCGTTTCCGTTCGAACGGAGGGGGCAAGAGAGAGTGTCGAGAGAGAGAAGGAGAGATGAGAGAGAAGAAGAGATAAGAGAGAGAAGAAGGGATAGGAGAGATTGACTAGTCGAAGGAAAAAGAGAGAGAGAGAGAGAGAGAGAGAGAGAGAGAGAGAGAGAGAGAGGAAAAAGAGAGAAAAGGGAGAGAGAGAAAAGAAATTAAATAATCATATTATTCTTATTTTTCTTTTCTCTTTCCCTTTTTATTTTCTTCTGGTCTTCAATTTTTCCTCCGATAATTTCTTTCTTGAAATTTCAGACTCGTCAATAAATTGACAGACGATGAGACGGTCCTAAAAATGAATTGTGACACGCTCGAATATTCGATTCCCAAAACCGAATCAAATTTCATGGTTAAAATCGACTGGACGCGATTTTGGTCCAATCCAACCAATTAGGTAGCTTTTAGGGATTTTACCGCAATTATATCCCTTAACGGCTTCACCCAATATGTTAGCTAACTCGTGAATGATCAGCTTAGAGAAAAAGGACCATAGACGCGCCGACGATATGCATATTTCATTTTATCGAAACGGGGTCGAATTTCAAGATGTCACATGAGACCGTTTCAAGTTCTTTATTAGTATCGACATCATCAATCGGCGCCTCTCTTGGATACAAAGAAATTTTGGAGGCAGTTGTAGTTTAGCCATCTCTCTCAAGCATATCTAGGACTTTCCTCATTGACGGCCGATCATTAGGACTCAATTGTATACACCATAATGCAACGATTATCATCTTCCTCACTATTTCTCTTTCCTCTTCTATGACATGTACCATTTCAACCTCCTTTTCTTTGTCAAGTTGATCATAAACCCACAAAGGAAAGTAAATTTGACTTGAATGCTTTGCATGTGCATTTAGATTTCTCCTTCTATTGGCCATTTCCATCAACATCATCCCAAAACTATAAACATTTGTTTTATAAAAAGTGCCACCAATGTCTCTATAGAATAGCTCAGGCGCCATATAACCCAAGGTTCCTCTTGCTGCAGTCAACAATACTATGTTGTGACCGGTGGGATAAAGTCTTGCAAGTCCAAAGTTAGAAATTTTCGGAGTGAAACTTTGGTCTAGGAGAATGTTGTGCGGCTTGATATCAAAGTGTAGAATTTGCATATCAAATCGTGGATGTAGATATTCTATCCCTCTAGCTATGGCAAGAGAGATCTCATATATTTTCTTATAATTAAGAAGATCATCACCATCCTTATTCGAAATGTGTTTATCCAGGGAGCCATTCGGCATGAAATCATAGACCAGATGTGACATCCTGATTTTCAGACTCTGATTTCGATTGGTTAAATTGAGCATTTCATCAACGCGACTACAGTGTTTTTCTCTGAGTTAGCCACTCACGAGATAACTAAACTAGTTGAGTATGCTATTAAGGACTTTAAGGCAAATAGATTGGAGAATTCGACTAAGGATCGACTTCTCGAACGTGCTCATCATTAGAGATCATTGCGATATAGTATAAAATCGATTTGAAATTAGAGATAGGTCGATTTGATTGAGATGAATGACCGATCGTGGGTGACTCCACTAAATTGAAAAATTCTCATCGACCGGCACTAATTTGATTTTACTATTGTTTTGGTACCCTGTGTCCGTATTTGAATCATTGAGATTTTCACAACAATCGAGAGTTACCAATGGGTCGAGTGGGTTAATCGTGGCTCGAAGAAAATCGACCACGGGTCATTGTCCTAAAAAGTTCTAAAAACTACCCGATAGCTTAGGTCATGCTCAAAACGCGTCCGAGTGAAATTAACCACCAATCTAAGTCCGATTTCAGAAATTGATGAGTCTGTCATGTCACAATAAATTTTAAGAACGTTGACTCAGTTTCAGAAGATTTTTCTGACTTTTTGGGAAAAAGCCGTCGCTAAATTGTTTCTGTGCAAAAAGTGCTGAAAATGATTTTCACTCACAGAATTGAGATGCAAGGTAGATTATTGTATGAGAAAAAAAAAATAACAATGGAGATGTTGAGGCATTTATTGGTTTTATGAGAGCTGATAGAGAATGAATTGAGGAAGATTTGATGAACAATTGGAACCTAATATTAAGAAATTCGTATGCCCCCACAAGTGGTAACTTTTGGACCAATTTGACTCGCTAGAAGGGGTAGATTGGGCTAAAATATTGAGGGTGGATGACAGCTCTATGAAGGGATAAGAGCAAAGGATTTTGTTGTGGAAGAAGGAGACCAAGGGCCCCTCCATCTTTCATTCATCCCTATCCTCACCCTCACTCCAACTTCTCTCTCTCCCGGTCTTGATCGACGCCAGCACCAGTGGAGGGAAAAACCCCCGAAGCAGGCCGTCTCTCTCTCCGTGCGCGAGCAGCTCCACGCATCCCTGCTCCCCTCTGTGTTGAAGCCAACTTGCGTTTTCTTCAGTCAACCGAAGAAGCGCCCACGCCCGTGGACTTCAACAGTTCGACAACCCCACCGACTTCAACCCTACCGTTTATTCCCTCTTAGTTGACCGAAGAAGCAGCTGCCATCCCCTCTTCGTGTCTTTCATTCACTGGTCTTCTTCACTTTCAGCCACACGGATCCAGCTGCCCCTCCGTTCTGCCATCTCCAGCTCGGTTAGCCCAGCAGTGTCAACGGAAGCAGTTCCTCGTTGACCTCGCAAGTCCACCGATTCCCCTACAGCAGCTTCACGCCTCCACCAGCCTTCTCTCTCTCCTCCACGCTGCCACTTAGCTGCGCCAGCACAGCCGGTCAACATTAACCACCCACCGAAGCCCCTTGTTGACCTCTCTTCGACGCCCTTGCAGCTGTTTCGCCGCCCACGCGTCCACCGAAGCGGCTTGCCGCGTCTTCGTGCGGCCACACGGCCAGCTCACCTCCACGTCCCCGCAATTTTGGCCCAAAATCCCAGTAGGAAGTCCAGCAATTCGGTCCATTTGAAGACCGCATCTCCGGCCCACGTTCTACACACGAGCTCAGTCCATCGGCCCAGCAGTTTCCTTTTCTTTTTGTTCGGCCCAGCTCTTTGAAGCCCACGCGAACAGCAGTTGGCCAGCAAAGCCAACCAGCCCATTCTAAGTTCATTTGAAGCCCATGTTCAGTTGTGGTTCAGCCGAGTTTGAAGCTGCAGTTCAGCCCATCTCGAGGCCCACTTTAATCAGCCCATCAGCTCACAAATCAGTGAAGTCCAGCAAGCTCATTTGAAGCCCTAGCCCGTGAAGCAAGCCGACCCAAGTTCAGTAGCCGTCGTGTCGCCGTCGCGGTTTCCGATCTTCGCTTTGTGCAAGTGAGTTTTGCTCACTAATGCCTTCTTAGTTTGCTAATTATACTTAAATGTTGATTAGTGTTAATTAAGTGCAATTAGGTGGTTAGATTAGAGTAGATTAGTGATTATTAGATGATTGTGATGCATGTTAGTCAATCGGATTGTGCAATTAGCGAGTAGACACATAATACTATTTATTGAATGCTTCTTGGGATTTTTCCGACCCATATCGGATGTTAATTAGGCAATTCGGGCATAAATGGAATTTTTAGGAATTAAATATTAATTTTCGAAATTAATTATTTAATTATTTATTTTTTCGAAAATTCAACTGGGAAGGCCAGTGACCGGGATTTTATGCTGATGATCGTGGCGTAGTCCGTTTATTTAATCGAGCTTCATATTGTGCTAACTTGGAATTATTATGTTTATTTATTAATTTTCGAAATTAATTATTTAATTATTTATTTTCCGGAAATTCAACCAGGATGGCTGGTGACTGGAATTTCATGCTGATTGTCGTGGAGTGGTCCGTTTATTTAATTGAGCTTTAATTCGTGTCGAATTGATTGAATGGTGCATTTTTAAGTTATATTCTTAAATAAGGAAATTTTGGCTATATGATTGAGAATTGGTCTGGTATCGGTTGTTAGTATCGAAAGTGAGTTGGTAAATCACCTGGAGAATGCATGTGGCCCGGTGAATTGGAATGTCACATGGGAAAGACACGTGGCTCGGTGATTAGATATGTCATCTTGGTGAAAAGGTAGCCTTCGAGAATGCACATGGCTCGGAAACTCGGTATGTCTTCCTGAAGAATGCACGTGGCTCGGTGACAGAGTATGTCATCATAAAAAGGGTCGGGTGGGACCATAAAGCCACTAGATCTTGAAAGGGTCGGGTGGGACCGTAAAGCCACTAAATCTTGGAAAGGTTGGGTGGGACCATGAAGCCACTAGATCTTGAGAGGGTCGGGTGGGACCATAAAGCCACTAGATCTTGAAAGGGTTGGGTAGGACCGTAAAGCTACTAAATCTTGGAAAGGTCGGGTGGGACTATAAAGCCACTAAATCTTGAGAGGGTCGGGTGGGACCATAAAGCCACTAGATCTTGAGAGGGTCGGTGTGACATCCAGATTTTCGGGTTTTAATTTTACTGGATAAATAGGGCTGTTTTGTTCAGTTGAAGCCAGAGATTATGAATTCGGGATACAAGTGGGCTATACTGATAAGAAAAAGTACCAATTTTATCGATGAAATATTGAATGAAATTATGGGGGTCAAATTGATATGATTCAAGTGGGATTAAGGTTTAAATTGGGAAAAAAACCTAGCAAAAATTCGTATGCCCATAAACCCAACTTTTTGAACTACCTAAATGCTTCTAGAAGGGGGCATATTTGTCAGAAATTGAAGAGTGGGAGATAGCTGGTGGTGGCCATGTGTGGCTGACCTAAGAGAGAGAGAGAGAGAGTGAGAGAAAAGAAAGGGAAATTGAGTTTTTCTTCCTCCCCTCTCTCTTTTTCCGTCGACGGATCCTCCCCCATCTTCTTCTTTTTCTTCAAAAACTCCATGGGAGCCGAAGACCGGCAAAGACTGAGCTGCAGTCATCGCCTCTCGCCGTTGTCGTCGCACACCCACCAGCACCGAAGCTGCTCGCTCACCCGAGCCTGCCGCCGTGCTGCCGTCTACACATCTCCGCCCCCTCTCCCTCCTCTGGTTCGAGTAGAATCGAATAGCAGAAGCAGAAACAGCAACCATCGTTAGTTGAAGGAGCTGCAGTCACGCCGGAGCTGCTGAACCGCCGTCTGCTCCGCTCGCGCCCTCCGCCTCTCCCTCATCCCCTTCAGCCGCCATCAACACTTCTTTCTCCCTCTGCATTCGTGCGAAGATAGACGAAGCGGGGCGATGACAGCGTCACCTGAAGGGTTGCAACTACATCGGACCGTCGCCTGCGCAACCGCACATCGCCGCCGTGCGCCGCAGCTGAAGTCGCCACCGTTGCACGCCGACGCCTCGCGCCGCTACTCCGTGTGTCACCATCTCCCCCTCGCTCAACCCTCTGTTCCAGTGACGTTTCAGATCTGGTGGAGCTTCACCAGAGTCGTCCACCCCACCTCCGGCCACCGTGAAGCCCCGCCTAGGTTCGGTTTGGCCCCTTCGTCCATTTCCGACCCAACCCAACTCCGGATCCGCCCTCCTTCGCCCCTGATCAGCAGCAAACAGAGATGAAGAAAATGGGTATCACAGTGGGTTTTGACCCGTTTTGGCCGCCTTCCCGAGCCCGGATGCTCGGCCCGCTTTGAGAAAAGTCGATGCTCGCGTCGAGCCCGTTGTTTTGAGTGAGTTTTGCTCACTAATGCCTTCTTAGTGTACTAATTATACTTAAAGGTTGATTAGTGTTAATTAAGTGCAATTAGGTTGCTAGATTAGAATTGATTAGTGATTATTAGTTAATTGCTTTGCATATTAGTTGTGTAATTAGTGTAATTAGATAGAGAATTGCCTGTAGTATTTATTGGAAGCTTGTTGGGATTTTTCCGTCCCTTATCGGGTGTTAATTAAGTAAATCAGGCCTAAGTGGAATTTTAGGAATTAAATATTAATTTTTGAAATTAATTATTTAATTATTTATTTCTCGGAAATTCAACTGGGATGGCTAGTGACCGGGATTTTATGCTGATGATCGTGGCGCAGTTCGTTTATTTAATTAAGCTTCATATTGTGCTAAATTGGAATTATTATGTTTATTTATTAATTTTTGAAATTAATTATTTAATTATTTATTTTCAGGAAATTCAACTGGGATGGCCAGTGACCAGAATTTCGTGCTGATTGTCGTGGAGTGATCCGTTTATTTAATTGAGCTTTAATTTGTGTCGAATTGATTTAATGGTGCTTTTTAAGTTACGTTTTTAAATAATGCGATGTTTAGTTATGTGATTGAGGATTGGTCGAGTATCGATTGTCAGTATCGAAAGTGCGTTGGTGAATCACCTGGAGAATGCCCGTGACCCGGTGAATTGGAGTGTCACCTGGGAAGGACACGTGACTCGGTGATTGGATATGTCACCTTGGCGAAAAGGTAGCCTTAGAGAATGCACGTGGCTCGGAAACTCGGTATGTCTTCCTAGAGAATGCACGTGGCTCGGTGACAGAGTATGGCATCGTAAAGAGGGTCGGGTGGGACCATAAAGCCACTAAATCTTGAAAGGGTCGGGTGGGACCGTAAAGCCACTAAACCTTGAGAGGGTCGGGTGGGACCATAAAGCCACTAAATCTTGAGAGGGTCGGGTGGGACCGTAAAGCCACTAAATCTAAGGAATTGCTTGGTGTTGGATGAATGACCTAGAAATGGTCCGATTGACTTGTAATCGACTAGGTCGATTGATCGATGATTCGATCTGAGTGTGACTTGATGTGATTCATTGCCTTGGTTTGATGTTGTGAATTGAATGATTGAATAGAGATGACTGTGAGGGGTCTTCGTGGTGTGTAATCGACTAGGTCGATTAGATCGATGCTTCGATCTATAATATGATTGCTTGGGTGCCTATATGATCTGTGCTAATATGCAGGTGGAATTTGAGGCTAAGGTAAGTCCTCTGACTCATGTTGTGCATAGGCAGCCCTAAGGTGTATTAGTTTACTAATCGGGTCTTAGGGGGTAGAACTTGCTGAGACATTGTCTCGGTGGTTATTGAATGGCCATTTCAGGACTCTGATGAGGAGCCTAAGGAGCATGAATCGATGAGGAGATCCTGTTGAGGAACCCAAAGAGGAGTACGTGGAGGAGGACTCCGAGGATAACCCCGAGTACGACCCGGATGAGGACTGAGATCCCGTCCTGTCTTGTCAGACCTTGTTTGCATGTGAATAGACGTTAGACCAGAGTTGCGTATATATAGTATTGTAGAATACTATGAGATGCGTGTAAAAAGATGTAGTTGTGAATTTTCAGTAAGATTAATATATGGCCTGCTTTTCTATCCCATTGCTTTATAGTCTGGGAAATTATAACTGCTTCCGCATGTGCGTATATAAATGAAAGGGTCGGCGATACATAGTCCTGGGATATCGCATTTTAAAATCGACTGAAAGTAAGGGATGTGTGCGTGCCTGAGGATTGGGGCGTGACATCCCCTTTTTGTGGTATCAGAGCATTGGTTAGGTATTGGAGTGATAAGGTGCAATGACCTATGGGATAGTAGTAGGAAAGGCCTTTAAATTCATGACTGGTGCATGTCTTTGATAGCTGATTGGTAGAATTGTTTGTCATGTGTGAATCGCTTGCTTTTAATCATTGTGGATTCGGAAGGCAGAGTGTTGACTCCGGCCAGCTTGAGCGTAAGAGTGCCACCGCAGGTTGGTGCTAATGTGGCAGCATTGATTGATCCTAAGCTCGATAAGATTAATTTGATGCAAGTGTTTCTTGGGATCTGGATGAGCCGGTAAGATCAGGATCAATTTGTTGTTGTTGCTACCCTTGTTGAGGTCCAACCTAGAAGGATAATCAGAGAATATAATTCGATATTTGAGTCCAGATTCAGCGAAGCAGATTTGGAATTCGGTTAGGGTAAAAGACTGATGTTGAGGGAAGAGTATTTTGTTCCACTCAATAGGAATGGTGGAATAGTCAGGTCAGTATTTAGACAAATGGAACATGTTGTTCTATGGAAGACGATATAGATCAGTCTCGTGTATTCTGAGGGCAAGAAATTGTGGTAAGCGTCGTCAGTACGGACAGTGATTTATGGTGTATCCGCATAAGAAGATGGAATCTTGACAACGGTTACTGCTATCACTGTTGGTAGAACAGTTCAGGAGAAGTGCGCCATTGAACGCACTGTGGATTTCTGGGATAAGTCTCTGGTATAAGAAATAGTGCATCCTAGCACTTGACAAGAGGTAGAAGACTCACCAGATAGGTGTCGAAATTGTGAAAGAAAACCTGGATGAATTCAGTATCCAAGTATGGTGAGAAGAACAGAAATGGAACCGACCTGGCATTAGACAGAGGAAGAATGTTTTGGGAAAAAATTCTATCAGAGTATCGTAGCAGAGTTTGGATGAAGTTTGGGGAACTTCAGTTTATGGAAATAAGTGGAAGAAAGGGGAATCGCTAGTTATTATTGTTTGAATTGATAGAACCGAAGGTACGGATGTGAAGATTGATGAATGAGGAATTCATTCATATTAGTGCATCGCTTTAAGGAACGTCAGTTTTGTGGAAAGAGAAATGAAGATGGTTCATTGCAATCATGCATCAACCATTGTCAACTTAATTGGGTGACTTGTTATAAAGAGTGTTGATGTCTTCAAGGATCGACTTGAGGACAGGTTATCTTCAGTTGAGAACCAGGAAGGAGGTTATTCTGAAGACAACACTTCGCACTTGATTTAGCCCCTGTGAGAATAATGTAAAGCCATTTGATTTGACGAACGCTCCAGCCGTTGTCATAGATTTGACAAACCGAGTATTCAAAGAATATCTAGATCAATGGTGATCGTGTGGTGTAGTGACATTCTAGGGTATTTATTAAGTGATGAGGATCACGAGAGCCCTAAAGAATGGTCATGTGATTACGGAGTTAAGGAATCTTCATGGACCCACCAAGATCGAATCGAGTTGTTAATGGACCGAGACCGACATCGGTGTCGAGATCGAAGCTGTGGGGATTGGACAGATTACTACAGAAGGTTTGTGAAAGAATTTTCAGTATCAGTATCATTGCAAGATTGACCTCTTGAGAAAAAAGAGAAATTTATCGGCATTGACAAGTATGAGGATAATTTCTAGAGCTTAAAGAATGGGGTACGTATTGATGCAACATGAGAAGATTGTTGCATAACCGTTCCACCAGTTGGGACCCAATAAGTGGAATACAAAGCAGTGTCGTGAACTAGAATTTTGGCAGAACTATAATAGTGATATCGGGTATCACCTTGGAGGAACGAAATGAGTCATTAATGTGTTGAGCCGAGACTCTTCAATTGTGCATAGACTGGCTAAAGTATAGACTTTACTTGAAAATGGTTCGAAATTTGGTTTTCAAAATTGAGCTAGGCTACCTTTTGAATTTTATAGCCACCCTCAAGATTGAACCAAATGTTCAAGTTAGAATCGGTGCCTAGTTGACAAGCAAAGATGTTCAGAAGATCTTATAAGAGGATACTGGCAAGAAAGAATCTGACTTTAAGATTTATGAGAATGGAAAGTTCAGGTTTCATGAGTGATTGAATACACTTGACAGTGTAGTACTCAGGGAAAAGATCTTGTCGGAAGTTCACTATAGTATTGCAGTTTTGACCAGATGGTGCAAGTAAATCAGAATCGGCATAAGCTAGATTAGTAAGCTGATATGAAGATAGATACCGCTGAGCAAGTTGCGAGTGTCAGAAGTGTTAGTAAGTGGAAGCTCGGTAATGCGAACTGGGAGAATTTTTACCATCACTTGAGAGTCCCAAGTGGAAATGAAAATATATGGCTTACTAAGGATTTAGGGGATTATTGATACCATTTGAGAATAGTGGTTGATCGATAGATGGAGTTGGTCCACTTTGGTACAGTACGAATAGATCTTGTTTTGAGTGTGTAACATCCAGATTTCGGGCTCTGATTTCGATTAGATAAATTGGGCATTTCATCGACGCGATTACGGTGTTTTTCTCTGAGTTGGCCACTCATGAGATAACTAGACTAGCTGGGTGAGTTATTAAGGATCTTAAGGCAAATAGACTTGAGAATTCAACCATGGATCGACTTCTCGACCGTGCTCATCTTTAGAGATCATTACGGCACAGTATAAAATCGATTTGAAATCAGAGATAGATCGGTTTGACTGAGATGAATGACCGATCGTGGGTGACTCCACTAAATTGGAAAATTCTCATCGACCGACACTAATTTGATATTTCTATCGTTTTGGCGCCCTGTGTCCGTATTTGAATCTTTGAGATTTTCACGACAATCGAGAGTCGCCAATGTGTCGAGTGGGTTCATTGTGGCTTGAAGAAAATCGACCACGGGTCATTTGTCCTAAAAAGCTCTGAACACTATCCAGTAGCCTAGGTCACACTAAAGGTGTGTCGGAGTGAAATTAACCGCCAATCTAAGTTCGATTTCAGAAATTGAAGATCCTATCTTGTCACAGAGTGGGGATACCGAAGTGTGTGTGCATCAGGTAATTCGCCAGCATGGAGTGGCGGGGATGAATTATATTTCGAATCTAGATAAGAGATTATAAGTTTGGCAAAGTTTTCAGAAGGTTCTTTCTTAAGATGTGTATAGCAGATGGTACAGAATTTCAGTGGTGAAAAGAAAGTGAAGAAAGATTACAGGCCATAGTCAGCTCAGTAATTAGTGTTTGCAGTTGTCAGATCAGTGTCAGAGTAAAGACTGCACAGAACTGTCAGAAATTTTGAATCGTTGAGGTTCAAAGGTTTATTAGGGGGTCGAGAAAAAGAGATCAGATGTGGATGACAGAATGTCTTATGTGAGAAGCTCAGTTCAGTTGCTGGTTCAAAAAGGGCAGATTTTGTGTACAAAGATGATCTCCTTGGTCAAAGTGGTCAGACAACGCCACGAGACCGAATGATCGGCGTGGAAAAGTGAGACTCGATGAGATGACAATACCCCCACCTTTCGTTTATGGATTGGTAAAGGTTTAAATTTCGAGGACGAAATTTTTATAAGAGAGGAAGAGTTGTGACATCCAGATTTTCGGGTTTTAATTTGACTGGATAAATATGGCCGTTTTGTTCAGTTGAAGCCAGAGATTGTGAATTCGGGATACAAGTGGGCTATACTGATAAGAAAAAGTACCAATTTTATCGATGAAATATTGAATGAAATTATGGGGGTCAAATTGATATGATTCAAGTGGGATTAAGGTTTAAATTGGGATGAAAACCTAGCAAAAATTCGTATGCCCATAAACCCAACTTTTTGAACTACCTAAATGCTTCTAGAAGGGGGCATATTTGTCAAAAATTGAAGAGTGGGAGACAGCTGGTGGTGGCCATGTGTGGCTGACCTAAGAGAGAGAGAGAGTGAGAGAAAAGAAAGGGAAATTGAGTTTTTCTTCCTCCCCTCTCTCTTCTTCCGTCGACGGATCCTCCCCCATCTTCTTCTTTTTCTTCAAAAACTCTATGGGAGCCGAAGACCAGCAAAGACTGAGCTGCAGTCATCACCTCTCGCCGTTGTTGCCGCACGCCCACCAGCACCGGAGCTGCTCGCGCACCCGAGCCCGCCGCCGTGCTGCCGTCTGCACATCTCCGCCCCCTCTCCCTCCTCTAGTTCGAGCAGAACCGAATAGCAGAAGCAGAAGTAGCAACCATCCTCAGTTGAAGGAGCTGCAGTCACGCCGGAGCTGCCGAACCGCCGTCTGCTCCGCTCGCGCCCTCCGCCTCTCCCTCATCCCCTTCAGCCGCCATCAACGCTTCTTTCTCCTTCTCTGTTCTATGTGAAGATAGACAGAAGCAAGGGCAGTGACCAGCGTCACCTGAAGGGTCGCAGCTACATCGGACCGTCGCCTGCACAACCGCACATCGCCGCCGCGCGCCGCAGCCGAAGCCGCCACCGCTGCACGCTGACGCCTCGCGCCGCTACTCCGTGCGTCACCATCTCCCCCTTGCTCAGCCCTCTGTTCCAGCGACGTTTCAGATCTGGTGGAGCTCCGCCGGAGCCGTCCACCCCACCTCCGGCCACCGTGAAGCCCCGCCTAGGTTCGATTCGGCCCCTCCGTCCATTTCCGACCCAACCCAACTCCGGATCCGCCCTCCTTCGCCTCCGATTAGCAGCAAACAGAGATGAAGAAAATGGGTATCGCAGTGGGTTTTGACCCGTTTTGGTCGCCTTCCCGAGCCCGGATGCTCGGCCCGCTTTGAGGAAAGTCGATGCTCGCGTCAAGCCCGTCGTTTTGAGTGAGTTTTGCTCACTAATGCCTTCTTAGTGTACTAATTATACTTAAAGGTTGATTAGTGTTAATTAAGTGCAATTAGGTTGCTAGATTAGAATTGATTAGTGATTATTAGTTAATTGCTTTGCATATTAGTTGTGTGATTAGTGTAATTAGATAGAGAATTGCCTGTAGTATTTATTGGATGCTTCTTGGGATTTTTCCTATCCCTTATCGGGTGTTAATTAAGTAAATCAGGCCTAAGTGGAATTTTAGGAATTAAATATTAATTTTTGAAATTAATTACTTAATTATTTATTTCTCAGAAATTCAACTGGGATGGCTAGTGACCGGGATTTTATGCTAATGATCGTGGCGCAGTTCGTTTATTTAATTGAGCTTCATATTGTGCTAAATTGGAATTATTATGTTTATTTATTAATTTTTGAAATTAATTATTTAATTATTTATTTTCCGGAAATTCAACTGGGATGGCCAGTGACCGGAATTTCGTGCTGATTGTCGTGGAGTGATCCGTTTATTTAATTGAGCTTTAACTCGTGTCGAATTGATTTAATGGTGCTTTTTAAGTTACATTTTTAAATAATGCGATGTTTAGTTATGTGATTGAGGATTGGTCGAGTATCGGTTGTCAGTATCAAAAGTGCGTTGGTGAATCACCTGGAGAATGCCCGTGACCCGGTGAATTGGAGTGTCACCTGGGAAGGACACGTGGCTCGGTGATTGGATATGTCACCTTGGCGAAAAGGTAGCCTTAGAGAATGCACGTGGCTCGGAGACTCGGTATGTCTTCCTAGAGAATGCACGTGGCTCGATGACAGAGTATGGCATCGTAAAGAGGGTCGGGTGGGACCATAAAGCCACTAAATCTTGAAAGGGTCGAGTGGGACCGTAAAGCCACTAGACCTTGAGAGGGTCGGGTGGGACCATAAAGCCACTAAATCTTGAAAGGGTCGGGTGGGACCGTAAAGCCACTAGATCTTGAGAGGGTCGGGTGGGACCGCAAAGCCACTAGATCTTGAGAGGGTCGGGTGGGACCGTAAAGCCACTAAATCTAAGGAATTGCTTGGTGTTGGATGAATGACCTCGAAATGGTCCAATTGACTTGTAATCGACTAGGTCGATTGATCGATGATTCGATCTGAGTGTGACTTGATGTGATTCATTGCCTTGGTTTGATGTTGTGAATTGAATGATTGGATAGATATGACTGTGAGGGGTCTTCTTGGTGTGTAATCGACTAGGTCGATTAGATCGATGCTTCGATCTATAATATGATTGCTTGGGTGCCTATATGATCTGTGCTAATATGTAGGTGGAATCTGAGGCCAAGGTAAGTCCTCTGACTCATGTTGTGCATAGGCAGCCCTAAGGTGTATTAGTTTACTAATCGGGTCTTAAGGGGTAGAACTTGCTGAGACGTTGTCTCAGTGGTTATTGAATAACCATTTCAGGACCTGGATGAGGAGCCTAAGGAGCATGAATCGATGAGGAGATCCCCTGTTGAGGAACCCAAAGAGGAGTACGTGGAGGAGGACCCCGAGGATAACCCCGAGTACGACCCGGATGAGGCGAGATCCCATCTGTCTTGTCGAGACCTTGTTTGCATGTGAATAGACGTTAGACCAGAGTTGCGTATATATAGTATTGTAGAATACTATGAGATGCGTGTAAAAAGATGTAGTTGTGAATTTTCAGTAAGATTAATATATGGCCTGCTTTCCTATCCCATTGCTTTATTGTTTGGGGAATTATAACTGCTCCGCATGTGCATATATAAATGAAAGGGTCGGCGATACATAGTCCTGGGATATCGCATTTTAAAATTGACCGAAAGTAAGGGATGTGTGCATGCCTGAGGATCGGGGCGTGACAGTCGGGTGGGACCGTACAGCCACTAAATCTTGGAAAGGTCGGGTGGGACCATAAAGCTACTAGATCTTGAGAGGGTCGGGTGGGACCATAAAGCGATTAGATCTTGAAAGGGTCGGGTGGAACCGTAAAGCCACTAAATCTTGGAAAGGTCCTTTAAATCTTGGAAAATCTTGGAAAGGAATCTTGGAAAAGGGTGGGACCAGTTGTGTCCTAAAGCGTTATTTATATTTGGAAATTGAGTTGGAATAACTGAAATGACTAGATCTTGAGATATCGATCTCGTGATGTGATTGCTTGGGTGGGATCTATGCTAATATGCAGGTGGAATATGAGGCTAAGGTAAGCCCTCTGACTCATGTTGTGCATAGGTGTTGACACCTAAATTTTAGCGACCCGTTTAATTATTTATCGCATTAAAAATTAGGGATTAATTTTAACCCCTAAAAAAAAATTAGTTAATTAATTAATTGCATAGCATATAGTTTTAGGTGCATTTATTTTAATTTGCATTTACATTGGGCCGGTGACAAATGGGTTCAAATTGATGGTTTAGAATATTAATTTGGTGAATTGGACTAAGCCCACGAAGAGAGTAAATTGGCCCAAGCCCGTATCCTCGGAAAGATTTTACTGATTTACCTTTGTGAGATTTCAATTCAAAAGTAAATATTGCGTTTGAAAAAAAATCTTCGTGGATATAATTTTGGAAAATTGAAAAAAAACCTAATTCGTGGCCTATAAATAGGTTAATTCGCTAGGGTTTAGGGAGAGGCCACGCACAATAGAATACACGGCCATTGATAGAGTCACACGAGAGAGAATAGGGAGGAATCGTAAAGGGCTTCAATCGAGACAAACCTGCGGCGTGGCGAGAGGGATGGTGCTAGGGGGAACATGAAGCACGCCCACACCTCCCAAATCATAGCTGCAGGACCTTGCTTCCACGTTGCTTCAGTCTGTTTGACATTCCATCATCAGTCTCGGTTCTAAAATTGCTGCAGCGCCACCTGCAGCGATTTCTCAGCCCAATAAAGAACCCAGTAATCCGGCGCATTCCAGTCCAGCACCGGCGTCATCTCCAATCTGCTGCAACTGCGGTTTAGCCACCGATTATTGTGCATGATTTCCTTCATCACCGAGAAACCGACTCATCCAAGTTGAGGGTTGAAGGCCGCGAGTCCAAGAGTCAAAGGAAGCCACAGCCGTGAGTCCATTAGAAAATTCCAAGAGATAAAAGACAACCGCAAGGAACGTGGAAAGTGGAGACTTCAGTTGGGGCAAGCAACCCAACATCTACGAATAGAGAAGAAGACCATTCTCGGTGATCCTCGAGACGTCGATCTTTGCCTCAAGTCACGAGCAGCTTCCCCGGTGCCATCGTAGCAGTGATCTTGCAGTCTTGCCACTGCAGTCGCAAGCCTATTTCCAACCATACAGGAAGGAACAAGTTCTTGGGACTCCTACACTTGCTTGTGGCCGTCCAAGTCCTCTCTGATGCCGAGCAAGCACTGGCGTCAATCTAAATATTTGCTCTTGATCTCAACAAGAAGTAACTCTTGCTGTACATTCCAGTGTTTTGTTCTCGGCAGGTCCTCCTTGTGTTGCATGGGTTTTTGCTGAATTTTCAAAGAAGAACACTGATCCAGTGCCACGGTTTGCGAGTTTTTGTTGCGTTGTCTATCAAGTTTCTGTTTTGCTAGTTCTCCCCACCACACACGGCCACCATTGGAGGAGAACCATTATACAGAGGAGACGAGAGTGGAAAAAAGTAGTATGGGTCCACCGGTCAATAAGTCAGCAGAAGGAAAGAGGAGGTTGTCTTCTTCGAGCATCCCTCGACGTCACCGCAGCTCCTTCACCGATGACGTTACTGCAGCCCCACCGCTGACTTCGTAGCTGCTGTCCTCCGCCCATGGCTACCCGTCCCCGCATCTAGCCGAGCACTACCACGCACCGCCGTCACCCGTTGAGCGGATTCCGATCGGTTCAAATTTGGTAGTATTATTTGCGAAATTAGGTAATCGTTTTATCTAAATTTGGTTTGAATATTTTATTGCCTAATACATGCTTTTCAATATCTTACGTGCATATTTGAATCATGAACCTATTTCCGATTAGGATTTATTGCCCAATTCGCAACCGCACACAGATTTTTTATTCCATTTATAAGGCTTTAGATGGAATAATTAATCACGCGGGAATAATATTGATATCTTGATCTTTAAGGCTTAAGATCAATTTATCGATTTTATTAGCGAGATAATCAAGCTGATTTGGATATTGTTCCCTGATTCGAACGATGTATGATATCTTTGATGATTTCGAATTAGTATTTATCTTTAGATTGCTTTATTTATCTCGAAAATACAAAAAGATTGCATTTGCATATCATATATATTAGAATTAATTTCCTGGATAGAATTGCATGATAGAATAATTAGATTCTTTTATGGTTACATTAGAATGCATGTTTAGATGGTATCTAGGCTAGATAATTTCTTTGAATTAAATTGCATGTCGAGATAAATTTCAAAGTTAAGATAGGATTCAGATAAGTCTATTTCCTAACTTAAGATAGATAATATCTCACTTTAGTTAGATTTTTATTGTTAGTTATCTTTAATTACGAATAAGAAATTAAAAATCCATGTGCATGTCATATAGAATTATATTCATGAAATATACGTCATTTAGGGATTGTTATTAGATCCATTTAATTAGAAATTGCATGACGTTAGAATTAGGTCATTTAGTTAATATTGCATTGCATATTGCATGATTTTCATTAATTAAGTGAAAACAAAAAAAGAAATTGCGTGTTAATTAGAAACCATATCGAGGGTTGTTGATGTGGATTTTAATTTAACATTGCAGATGCTTTTGTTGCTTTGAGGTAAGTTTTTGCAATTTATTTATTGTTTATCTGGGTGTTAAATTGGTGGATTGCGCACCCGCATGATCACCTCACAGGTTAAGGAAATAAATTTAAAATCAATCCAAACTGCTTGCCAAACATTTTTCAAAATAAAAAGAAAGGTACCGAAAGGGCGTTAGCGAAATCTAGCGTAATCAAGTCCCCGAACTCATAAATCTCTGGTTCGTAGGAGTAAAGTGAATCTCCCGTTACTTTACTTGGTTTCTAATCGACCCACCAAAAATAGATTAGTGGCGACTCCTAATTGAAAATCAATCGCATGTTAATAACTTGAACCTAAGTCGCGAATTGGTATGGGCTTGGGAGAGCCCGAGTTAAGTCTAGGCTTAACAATCCATTAGCCAAACCCTAGGTGGTTCACCCAAAAAATTGGTCGCGACAATAGGCAACCCTAAGGTGTATTAGTTTACTAATCAGGTCTTAGTGTAGTAGAACTTGCTGAGACATAGTCTCATCCCGATTTGGGGAAAACATTTCAGGACCCTGATGAAGAACCTGAGGAGAAAGAACTCAAAGAGGAGTATCTGAAGGAGAACCCCGAGGATGACCCAAAGTAGGATCCTGATGACTCTTGCTATAGAATCAATTCGAGTAGAAACTAATCGTTTTAGTATGGCTTGTATATGAACATAAGGGTGTTGGTTTTCAGGTTCAATTTCTTAGTCCTTCTTGTATATCACATTGCTTTATTGTCTGGAGATTTTTATAACTGCTCCCGCATGTGCTATTAAAAAGAAAAGGGTCGGTGATGTGTAGTCCTGGGATATCGCATTTTAAAATCGACCAAAAGTAAGGGATGTCCGCGTGCCTGAGGATCGAGGCGTGACACCATAACTTGTTTGGAGTAATCGAAGCAAAAACCAACAAGTTGCACTACATTGATGTGGTGGATCCTTCCAATTGTGGCCACTTCACTAATAAAATCTTGGAATTAGATTCTGGTTTGTTCAAAATCTTAACCGCAACTTCATTGCCACTTCTAAGGCTTCCTCTATACACAGAACCATATCCCCCCTCACGTAATTTGCATTTGAATTTTTTTGTAATCTTCTTAATATCCGAATTAGAATACCTTAAGGGCAGAAATTTATTGTGAGCTTGTAAGAATTCTTTGATGTTTGCATCGATCGCTTGGTGCCTTTTCATCCACTTATAGATTAGAAGTATCAGCACACATAGAGCTCCGAGTATGAATCTTGCTGCGACGTAGTTGGCTGTGTAGAAATTGTCCATAGATGAGCGTAGTGCAATAAAAGAATTTTAAACGTAATTTTTTGTTTTTTTTTTATTAGAGTGGTGCTTGAGATCTTCATGGTTGTGAGGAGAACAGGGCTAGGAAGTCATAACCAAGACAACGGCGAGGCTCTGGCCCACATATGGCGCAAAAAAAAGGCTGAACTCCGTGACATAATCTAAGGTGACCGAAAATGACTAATTAGAATCGACGATCAATCAATGAAGAATTAAATCTATCATTTTAGCATTTAAACATAAAAAATAATTTACTCTCACAGAGAAGTGCTCAGATCGCAGTTTATTCTATTCACTTACGGAATCCATGTTACCGTAACATGACCATCTCTCTGAAAAGACACGATTTTGCTTTTGTCTTCTCAAGGAGTACCAAATGATTCTTAAGTTCAAATTTACAAACATCATCCAGGAGGCGTGCAATTTATTCACCCGCATAAGAATAACAGCCATTCAAGGGACACGGGCAACTATTAAATCAACCATTTTCTCCAAACAAATATAAAATAATAGTGTCCAATCCAGAAAAAAAGGTCCATAAATTGTAAAATTAAAAAAGATCAATGCATGCCAAATCTACTAAGAAATCTTATTAAACTTTTCAACTTAGGTGATGTGGCAATTTTTTTTTTCCTGTCGTGTTTTTAGAGAAACTAGTATCTTAATGTGTGGATTGTATTAAAAAACCCAACTAAAACTTGCCACATCACTTGGTAACTAAATTTTGGTAAGATCTGTTAGTAAAGCTAGGATTTAAGAAAGGAAAGAAAAGAAAGAAAGAAAGAAAGAAAGAAAGAACACCTTTAAGGAGAAGTCCCTTGGGGAACCGAATGCCACCGCAAACCTCCACTCGGTATCCGAAACTTAAGTAGCGACACTGAAAACTTCTTCCTGATATGACAGATTGAATCCCTCGGCCATCTTGTTGTGGAGGTCCTTGTATGTTGAGCTCCCATTCTGATCCCCTTCCCGCCCCATGATTTGATCCGACGAGTATGCCGTCATGGTTACGGTGCAGGAGTCCTTGAATCCCCTGCTTTTAAGTTCTGTACAGCGTATGAGTACACCTTCATTTGGGAAAAATAAGGAGGCGTGTCGGCAGAGTATCCCTCAATACATGGTTTGGTATCGACATATGAAGTAGAAGCAATGGGTTGGGAACACTTCATGAAGGCCACCGCAGCGTATCCACCAGCGTATCTATCATCATGACTGAAGTTGGAGTACGTCAATAGGTAACGAGGGAGGGATGAGCAATTACCCTTTTGCAGTCCATCGTCAACCACCGTAATATTACCATAGAAGTTATATTGGTCATAATACAAACTGTAATGGATTGACTTCACATAATATCAGCCGTCATATATTTATAGAATAGTGTGGTTATTTTTACAAGTTAGCTCATACTGAGAGTTGCCGCAGTGTTTTGAATCGCCTTTCAATCAAAAATGATAACTTATGTTACGGATCTCACCGCAAGATGAAAGGGTGCACAAATGATTGTTCTTCGCACCGCAACTCATCTCTAATAGTAGCAGAACATGCAATACGAGAAGTAAAACACGGAGCTTAAATATGGAGCCGAGAGAAATAATCATCTCTTTATCTTTTGGTCTGATGCAATGGAAGTTTTAGCTCATTTGGTAACGCGAGAGAGGCTCAATAAAGGGTTGGGAGTCGTCGGTCATCGAAATGTCCAAGTCAACCCTAAAACAAAGTCTAGCGAAGAAAATCTTAAAAAGTATGGCCCAGCCAAAACACGTTCTCGGAATTAGTGATGGAGAGCTTTCACATTCATTACGGAGGAAACCTCTCTGCATTTTCCAAATTTGATTTTTCTCGGCAAATTAATTCTCTCTAGAAATTTATTTTAGTATCGTAAAAAAGAATCGGTTTTAATGTTTTGCACCCTAAACTCTATCAAAATCATTTCAAATGAGGCATCTAGCATTCTACTTTATTTTCAAGGCCAATATTTTGTAAGTGTCGCTTCGTTAAATTTTGAAGACGAAAAGAAAAAGGATGATGTATTTTATCATATAAGGTTTTTCATTTTTGAGAAAAAAATTGGTAACCAAGAAAGAAGATCATGTTAATTAACGGGTACATAGATTTTAACTCATATAATGTGGCTTTCCGCAAATATAGAAAGAAAATAAGGAGCGGGCGCTTCTTGCTCATGGATGTTGTGAAACTTTATGAAAGAAAGAAAGCAATATGGTAAATTCTCAACTAGCAATGGGACTAACGCACCTCGATTAGAAACTCGCTTGTGTCATCATGGATCGACACATGTAAGGACTACAGACACAACATTTGAATTCACAAAAATAATGCACTGTTTACTTATTCACTATGCTTAAATTTTAAAATCACTCTCTTGCAATTGTGCTATAATTATGAATATGACCATCATCTCTTTTCCATAATTGAAACACTCAATGAATGAACAGACTGATCTCAATGAAAAAGGCAATATGATAATTTCTCAATCAACGATCAATCGATGCAAGTCTCAATTAGAAATTCACTTGCTTTGTCATTCTTGACACGCGCAAAGACTATAGGTGTAATATTTGCATGCACAAAAATCAACTAATACGTACTTATTCATTGTCAAGTGAAAAATATTATTGTTGTGGATAAGTCAATCACTCACGTATAAAATAATCTCATCTTTTGCTCGCAATAAATCAAACAAACCTATTACAATATCCAATTGAAACATGCCACATCACTCAGTAAGTAAATTCTTATACGATCCCTCAGTAGAGCTAACATTTAAGAAAAGGATGAGGATGAAGAAAGAAACAAAGAAAGAACTGGGAAAGTCAGCTTTCAGGAATCATGGTGTCTGCACCTCTCCCTTTGGTACCCGAAACCTAAGTAGCAAAACTCGAAACTTGTTGGTGGCGAGAGTTTATAAAAGGAGATAGTGAATCCCTCAACCATCATGTTGTGGAGGTCCTTGTACGGTGAGCTCACACGATTATACCGATCCTTTTCCCACCCTGGGATATACTGCGATATAAAAGCCTTTATGGTTTTGGTGTAAGTATCCTTGATGTCCCCTACTCGGAGATCAAACCCATGTATAGCGTATGAGTACACCTTCATTTGGGATAAAATAGGGGGCATATCAGAAGGATATGCTCCCTCAATACATGGTTCAGTATTGACTTACGAAGTAGAAGCAAGGGGCTGTGAGCACTTCACGAAGACCACCGGCACAGCTAACGAACCGTATGGATCATTATCACTAAAGTTGGAGAGCGCCAATGAGTAATGAGGGAGGGATGAGCAATTACTTTTTTGCAGTCCATCGTCAACCACCGTGATTTCACCATCGATAAACATTTGCTAAGATTGGAACGGTAGTAAATTGATTTCACATAATATTGGCTGGCATATAGATATAGAACAATACGATTATTTTCACAAGCTAGCTTATGTTCATAGCGGCCGCATCCTTTTGGTTGCCTTTCAATCGAAAGTGATAGTGTATGTCACAAACCTTGCCACAAGATGAAGCGGCAGACAAGTTATTCTTCTACCGCAACTCGTCCCAAGTAGCCGCAGAACTCAATATCCCTGAACAGTAGCAGACTTAATCGAACAGAACATGCAATATGAAAAGCAAAACACTGAACATGCTTATGGAGCTCAGAGACTTAATCGTCTCTCTACTGTTTGATCTGATGCAATGAAAGTTTTTGCTAATTGGTAATGTGATGGAGGCCCAGTAATATGAATGAAAAGAGCCTGGAGTCCTCGGTCATTACAAATGTCTAAGTCAACCAATAAAGCAAAGTCTAGTGAAGAAAAAGTGGATATCGCGTGGAAATTGCAGTCCTTGCGGTCAAGGTGTCAAAACACGGTGGTGGAATTATTTATGCATAGCTTTCACATTGATTAAAAAAACTTCTCTGCAGTTTCCAGATTGAATCAAAATCCTTTCGAGTGAGGCAATGACGTTCTATTTTCTTTTCAAGACTAATATTCCATAAGTGTCCCTTTGTTGAATTGTGAAGACGAAAAGGAAAAAGATGTTGTATTTCATCATCTAAGCTTTCTATTTTTGACTAAAAACAGAAATTGATAACAAAAATAGACTATGAAAAAGAATATTAACTTGTATAATGTCGCTTTTGGCAAAAGTAAAAGGAAAATAAGAAATAAGTGCTTCTTGGATGGTGTAACACGTTATGAAAGAAAGAAAACAATACCATAATTTCTAGCGGTGGACCAACGCGCCCTGATTAGAGCCTCACTAACTTCGTTGTCACGCAAACACTATAGATGCAAATTTCCAAGTCAACCATCAACACAAAGTCTAGCGAAGAAAAAGTGGGTCTCATGTGGAAATTGCAGCCCTTGCAGTCAAGGCGACAAAAACACGGTGTTGGAATTATTTATGGCGTGGCTTTCACGTTGATTAGAAAAGAAACTTCTCTGCAGTTTTCAGATTTAACTTTTCTTGGCAAATTGACTCTTTAGGAATCAATTTTAGTTCAGTTAAAAAAGAATCGATTGGAATGTTATGTACTCTAAATTGAATCAAAATCCTTTCAAGTGAGGCATTGGCATGCATTTTTTTTTCAATTTTATTTTCAAGGCCAATATTCCACGAGTGTCAGTTCAATAAATTGTGAAGACGAAAAGGAAAAAAATGTCGTATTTCACTGTATAAGCTTTTTCATTATTGACAAAAAAAAAAAAAAAAACAGAATTGGTAACAAAGATAGACTATTAAAGGGAATATTAACTTGTATAACAAAAATAAAAGGAAAAACAGGAGATAGTGCTTCTTGGATGGTGTAACACATTATGAAAGAAAGAAAGCAAATTCGATAATTTCTAGTGATGGGACCCACACACATTGACTAGAACCTCACTAATTTGGTCTACGCAAAGACTAAACATGCAATATTCAAGTTCACAAAAAAAAAAAAAAAAAAAAGCGATGTTTACTTATTCACTATCAACTTCAATATTACAATCACTCTCCCGTAATTGTGTTAGATCTATGAACAATACTGTCATCTCTCTTGGAACTCCGTTGCTTGGTTTTATTTAAAACTGAATCGAATGGTAGCTGGATCTTGTTTTGAATGAGCCGTCCTTTTGTCGAGTTTGAGCGTTACTTGCTGTTCTCTTTTGAGTTTGGACATGAGCTAGAGTCTAGAATGGAGGACCATTCTCATGTGGAATTTCACAACCACTAAAGAGATTAAGTTTGTTAATTTTTTTTTCCATTTTCTACTTTTTTTAGCATCATTTTTTATGCTGCTTTATTTTGATAATAATAAAACTTAAAATTTATACTTCTCTGTCTGCGATCTCTGAACAAAGTGGAGATCACGCGTTCCTTATGAACATCGGTGTCTCGAGGAATGTTTGCTTAGTAGGAAAACTCATGTGCAGGGGACAACAGTGAGGAATATGATGCTTGTTCTGAAGAATGCAAGGCACCATCTCATGTCTTATCATCAAGTGAACGCACAAGTTCTTACTGCATTTAGGGATTGAGCTGACGTAATACATAATATTCTCTAACATAACATCACATGTTCAATTTCCATTCATCATAAAGGCAAAATTGTCAGCGTACTCTGTCTTTACTCTTTGACATGTGCTGGTCATTCATCGTATAGGCTTGGACCCATCCCTTGACATGAGGACCAAGTCGGAGATAGCTTGAATGAGGACCAAGTCGGAGATAGCTTGAGCACATAGCTATCTTCGACGTGGGTGATCAACCAGAGGTCGAAGGTGGGGATGAGAGGTTTTGATGGAAATGAGAGAGATTCATTGCTCAAAATGCAAACATTGACACGAAGAAAAAATTACCTTGTTATACCAAGAGGATTCACATGAAACAAAAATTGAATGAATGCCATACAACATTCATCGTCATTTATAAAATATGGACATAACGAGTCTACTAAAAAACACTACTGCCATATGAAAAACATGTAAAAGCTTCATAGATTACATTTTGAATGATGATACATGTTGATAGTACTATTGATAATTTTTGCATCTCATTACAGGGAAACAATCACACAATACATGATTTCATAAACTCATGGTCATGGTAAAATTGGGAACTGCTAGAAACTATCGGAGTACTTGACGAAGATGAGACTGTTTCAAGTTCTATCTCAGCGTCAACATCATCAATGGGTGCCTCTCTCGGATACAAAAGTGGTTTTGGAGGCAGTTGCAGTTTATCCATATCTCCTTCAAGCATATCTAGGACTTTCCTCATCGACGGCCGATCATTAGGGCTCAATTGTATACACCACAGTGCAACGATTATCATCTTCCTCGTTGTTTCTCTTTCCTCTTCTATGACATCTACCCTTTCAAGTTCCTTTTCTTTGTCAAGTTGGTCATAAACCCACAAAGGAAAGTAAATTTGACTTGAATGCTCTGCATGAGCATTTAGATTTCTCCTTCTACCAGCCATTTCCATTAATAACATCCCAAAACTATAAACATCGGCTTTGTAAGAAATGCCACCGATGTCTTTATAGAATAGCTCAGGAGCCATATAACCCAAGGTTCCTCTTGCTGCAGTCAGCGATACTATACTGCGATCGGTGGGATAAAGTCTTGCAAGTCCAAAGTCAGAAACTTTCGGAGTGAAACTTCGGTCTAGGAGAATGTTGTGAGGCTTGATGTCAAAATGTAGAATTTGCATATCACATCCCCGATGTAGATACTCTATCCCTCTAGCTATGCCAAGAGAGATCTCATACATTTTCTTATAATCAAGAGGATCATCACCATCCTTATAGGAAATGTGTTTATCCAAAGATCCATTCGGCATGAAATCATAGACAAGAGCTTGTTTGGGGTATTCGAAGCAAAAACCAACAAGCTGCACCACATTAACGTGGTGGATCCTTCCAATTGTGGCCACTTCATTTATAAAATCTTGGCCATTAGATTTTGATTTGTTCAAAATCTTAACCGCAACTTCATTGCCACTTCTAAGTATTCCTCTGTATACGGAACCATATCCCCCCTCACCTAACTTGCATTTGAAATTTGTTGTGATCCTCTTGATATCCGAGTAAGAGTACCTTATGGGCAAAAAGTTATTGTGAGCTCGTAGGAATTCTTCGATGTTTGCATCGGTCGCTTGATGCCTTCTCATCCACTTCAAGATTAGAAATATCAACACACACGGAGCTCCGAGTATGAATTTTGCTGCTAGGAAGTGGACTGCGGAGAAATTTGGCCATCGATTAGCATAGTGTGATAATTTTTTTACACATACAATTTTTGTTTGTCAGAGTGCTGAATGAGAGCTTCATAGGTGTGAAGAGAAAAGGACTTATCATACCCAAGACAAAGAAGAGATTCCATGCGGCAGTTATAGCAACACCGCCCATGATATCCCGCGTAGAATCATCTGTAGATAGTAAGAGAATTCGTGAGAGATTACTAGATATGGTTAATTAGAATTAACGACCAATCAATAAAGAACTAGATCCATTGTTTTAGCAGTTAAATAATAAAAGCAATTCACGTTAAGATATACCCCAAGTGAAGGATAACTTCATACAGTCACTGCAAAGTGCAAAGACACACTTTTGTTAATTGAAATTTGCAAGTGGAGAAGTCTAGAATAAAAAAAAAAAAAAAAGAGTGAACGAGTTTCACTTTTCTAGATAACGCTTAGATCCATGAAATCCATGTTATCATTGCATGATCTTTTCTTTTGAAGAAACACGTTTTCGCTTTTGTTCTCCTAAATGTACCAAATGTTCATAAGTTCCCCATAACAATAACATCGATTCAAGGGACACAAGCTACGATCAAATCAAACAATTTTCCCAAAAAAAAAAGGCCTAGTTCCCTAAAAAACCCTCAAGTTCTAGTCCAATTTTGGCCCGAACCTTTTTTGTCTCAGAAGAAACCCCAAACTTTAGGTACAATCCCAGATTTGCCTCGAATTTTGTTTTGTTTAAAAAAATCACCAACTTTTAATATATTCTGAAGTTTACCCCATGGTCCGGTCCCAATTTGACTGACATTTCCACATTGATAACAACTCCACTTCAATAAGGTGACATGAAAAATTATTCCCAAAATGAAACCGTTCTAAGATATGAAAATTTGACTAATGGCAATTTTTTGATGGGGTAGATTTGCAATTAGAGTAAAAATTAGTGTTTTTTCTTTTAGACAAAAAAAGTTAGAGATAGATTTAGGATTTGGCCTAAAGTTTGAGGTTTTTCTAGATAAAGAAAAGTTCGAGGCAAATTTGGACTGGACCTAAAGTTTAGGGTTTTTTTTAGACAAAAAAAGTTCGGAGCAGAATTGGGACTAAACTTAAAGTTGTGGTTTTTTTTAGTGAATAAGGCCCAAAAAAAAAAAAAAAAATAAAGAAAGAGTGTCAAGTCCAAAAAAGCTCCACACATGTAAAATAAAAGAGCAATGCACGCCAAATCTACTAAAAATCTTTGAACTTTTTCACTAAACAGATGTGGCAATTTTTTTTATTGGGTATTAAAGAAAGTAATGACTCGATAAATCAAACCAACGTATTACAATATCCAATAGAAACATGCGACATTACTCAGTAAGTAAATTTTGATAAGATCCCTCAGTAGAGCTAACATTTGAGAAAAGGATGAGGATGAAGAAGAAGAAGAAAGAAAGTAAAAGAGTAAAGGAAGAAAAGCTTAGAGAAAGTCAGCTTACACGAGTAATATGGTTCGCACCACACCTCTAGGTACATAATCACGCAAAGACAGAAAATTACCCGCAAAGATGGCGGAGACACCGCAAATGGCACAGATGGCGAAGACAGCGTAGACGGCGCAAAAGGCGGAGATGGAGGAGACGGCGGAGATGGTGGAGACGGTGGAGACGGTGCAAACGATGGAGATGGCGTAGACAGTGCAGACGACAAAGATGGCACAAACGGCGCAGATGGCGAAGATGGCTAAGACAGCGGGAGACCGCCGAGATGGCAGAGGCGACGGAGACAGCTGAGACATCTGAGACAGCGGAGATGGCGGAGACGGCAAAGAAGGAGGTCCATGATAATAGAGATTTAATCCTTCAGCCATCATGTTGGGGAGGTCCTTACACGTTGGTCTCATGTTATAACCCGAGAAGCAAGTCATCATGGTTATATTGCAAGAATCCTTGATGTCCCCTACTCGTAGAGCTTTTTCCTTTGTAGGCAACAAATACACAAAGTATGAGTACCACTTCATTTGGGAAATATTTGGGGGCGTATCGGAAGGGTATGCTCCCTCAATACATGGTTCAGTTTTGATATACGAAGGAGAAGCAACGGGCTGTGAGCACTTCATGAAGACCGCCGAGGATGAAGTATAATTAGAGTATGGATACCGATCATTATAATTATAGTGTGGATACCTATCACTCAAGTCGAAGCTCCCCAAAAGGAAATCAGGGAGGGCTGTACAATAAACATTATTCACTCCATCCTCAACCACCGTGATCTGACCAGAGAAATCATCTCCGGAACTATTGTCATAGTAAATCGACTTCACATAATATCGACAGGTAGACAAATATAGAACGGTGCGATTGATTTCACAAAGTAGCTCATACTCAAAGCGGCCGCAGTCTTCCGGGTCGTCTTTCAATCAAAAAGGATAGTGTATGTCACGAACATCGCCGCAAGATGAAGGGGCGCACAAGTAATTATTCTTCACACTGCAACTCGTCCCCAGTAGCAACAGAACATGCAGTATGAAAAGCAAAACACGGAACATGCTCATGAAGCTTAGAGACTTAATCGTCTCTCTATCGTTTGATCTGATGCAATGAAAGTTTTTGCTAATTGGTAATGCGATGGAGGCCTAGTTATATGAATGAAAAGCGTCGGGAGTCGTCGGTCATACAAATGTCCAAGTCAACCAATAAAGGCAAGTCTAGTGAAGAAAAAGTGTGTATCGCGTGGAAATTGCAATCCTTGCAGTCTGGGTGACAAAACATAGTGTTGGAATTATTTATGCATAGCTTTCACATTTATTAGAAAAGAAACTTCTCTGCAGTTTCCCAATTGACTCTTCTTAGTACCATAAAAAAAGAATCGATTTGAATGTTTTATATTCTAAAATGAATCAAAAATCCTTTCGAGTGAGGCATTGGCGTTCTATTTTCTTTTCAAGGCTAATATTCCATAAATGTTGCTTATTAAATTGTGAAGACAAAAAGGAAATACATATCTTATTTTATTGTATGAGCTTTTTCATTTAAAAAAAATGGTAACAAAAATAGCTTATTGACGGGAATATTAACTTGTATAATGTGGCTTTTGGCAAAAGTAAAAAGAAAATAAGGAGTGCTTCTCGGATGGTGTAACACGTTATGAAAGAAAGAAAGCAATACAATAATTGCTATCGAGGGACCAACACACCTGGAAAGCAATACAATAATTGCTATCGAGGGACTGACGCATCTAGAAAGCAATACAATAATTGCTATTGAGGGACCGACGCATCTAGAAAGCAATACAATAATTGCTATCGAGGGACCGACGCACCTTGACTAGAACTTCACTAACTTCGTCGTCACAAAAAGACTATAGATGCAAAATTTGACTTCAGAAATATAAAAGCGATGTTTATTTATTTACTATCAACTTTAATATTTCAATCACTCTCCCACAATTGTGCTAGATCTATGAACAATACTATCATCTCTTTCCTATAATAGAACCGCTTAATGATTGAACTGATCAATTTCAATAATACTGTCATTTTATCAAATGAAACGAATGTTGTTGCCCGCTTCATGATCATCTTCCATATCTGAATGTGTGGAATTGAAGGTGTCATGTAAGCTCAAATGAGACTATCAGTCAATTTACCATTGTGAACATAACATCAGAGAGTTTTGCATAGCAATTCTTCTCAGCGAAATAGAAATGCCTTCAAATAGTTGTAATTAGCACTTACCATATATTTTCTCAAGCTAATGCATGCCCCTAAGTATAATTGAAGAGACTGAAATGGATTTTCCATATAATACAACAAAGTTTATTTTAACTGACGCATCCAATGACGTTTTAACTGCACATGTTCAATTTTTTGTAGTAATATTATTACTGATTACGTTTTTATTTTTCTTTTTATTGCATATTACCCTTTCTGGAAATAGGTTCGTTCTGCGAGCATCTCCACAGCAATGATACTTTATTTGCTTTCTATCATCATTAAATATTCAGCAATGATTAGTGAAAATTTTAAGTAGAAAATCTCTCCGTGACCTATATTATCTCTTGCACGTATACCAAAAGATTTGGACATACATTATGCAAATTGATGTATCAACTATCAATTCATTCAGTGCCATAATAAACTATAGAAAAATAATAATCTATTTTGTAGTGTTGGATTTTTCATTTTTGACAAAAACGAAATTTGTAACTGAAAAGATTAATAACGGCACTTAAGACTATCGTTGCACGTTACGAGAAAAGAATAAAGGCCATACAATAATTTCTCAACTAGCAATAGATGGACGTGAGCCTCAATTTGAAAGTCATTTGCTTCGTCATTGCTCGACACGCACGAAGACTATAGGTGCAATATTCGCATCCATAAAAATAAAGCAATACGTGCTTTGTCACTAGCAATTGAAGTATTATTCTTGTAGATCAATCACTCACTCTCCTATAAAATAACCCCATCTCTTTCCCGCAATAAAATCGAATGAACTAACAGATCTCAACAATAACGTCGTTTTATTGAACAAAAGATGCTGTTACCTGCTTCATAATCATTTTCCATCTCCAGCTGGTGCTGCGTCATGTAAGGTGAAATGGGACTACAAGGAAGAGTGCTACCATTTTCATTCTCTGTTGATAGCTGCTTGAATCTGCTCAAGACTCCTCTCTTTCGTTTCAGGGACCACCGTGATCACGAACACCATCCCTGCGGCGTTAATCACTGCATAAAGAAGGAAGGTACCTGTGAAGCAAGCCAGCAGAGTTATTTGCTTTCGAGAAGTTTTGCGGAGCATATTCTGACATTTTTCTCATGGGAAGAATGCTTTAATATATACTACCTGTCTATCAATCATTCTATAGAAAGACCCACTTCACTTATTTTCTTTTCTAAATGACACGTCGACTCAATTTTCGTGATATTCGAATCTAGGTAGAAGTTGCAGTAAACACATTGATTGAAATAAATGGACTGAATATGCATTCGAGACCGTGAAGAACAGAGTGACAGACACCTCCAGCTCCAAATAGGATCGAAGTTTTTGGGAAAAGCTAGGTCTCAAGTCTGTAGTTTGGTTGAATTCGTGCAAAAAAAAAAACATGTTCCAATGTGACAAATGTTTATCGAGCTCCTGCCAGAGCAACAGTTCAAAGAGCGTTTTCAGCGGAGTCGTACCATTGGAGATTGTACAAATGCGATTATAAAGGCGAGTTGATCATAAACCCACAAAGGAAAGTAAATTTGACTCGAACACTGTGCATGTGCATTTATATTTCTCCTTCTACCAGCCATTTCCATTAATAGCATCCCAAAACTATAAACATTGGCTTTGTAAGAAATACCACCAATGTCTTTATAGAATAGCTCAAGAGCCATGTAACCCACGGTTCCTCTTGCTGCAGTCAACGATACTATATTGTGATCGGTGGGATAAGGTCTTGCAAGTCCAAAGTCAAAAAATTTTGGAGTGAAACTTCGGTCTAGGAGAATGTTGTGAGGCTTGATGTCAAAATGTAGAATTTGCATATCACATCCCTGATGTAGATACTCTATTCCTCTAGCTATGCCAAGAGATACATTTTCTTATAATCAAGAGGATCATCACCATCCTTATAGGAAATGTGTTTATCCAAAGATCCATTTAGCATGAAATCATAGACAAGAGCTTGTTTGGAGTATTCGAAGCAAAAACCAACAAGTTGCACCACATTAACGTGGTGGATCCTTCCAATTGTGGCCACTTCACTTATAAAATCTTGGCTGTTAGATTTTGATTTGTTCAAAATCTTAACTGCAACTTCATTGCCACTTCTAAGTATTCCTCTGTATACGGAACCATATCCCCCCTCACCTAACTTGCATTTGAAATTTTTTGTGATCCTCTTGATATCCAAGTAAGAGTACCTAATGGGCAAAAAGTTATTGTGAGCTCATAGGAATTCTTCGATATTTGCGTCGGTCGCTTGATGCCTTCTCATCCACT
Source organism: Eucalyptus grandis (assembly GCF_016545825.1). NCBI lineage: Eukaryota > Viridiplantae > Streptophyta > Magnoliopsida > Myrtales > Myrtaceae > Eucalyptus > Eucalyptus grandis. The sequence goes on along the minus strand of NC_052619.1, from coordinate 17,315,946 downwards.
TCAAGATTAGAAGTATCAACACACACAGAGCTCCAAGTATGAATTTTGCTGCTACGAATTGGACTGCGGAGAAATTTGGCCTTCGATTAGCATAGTGTCATAATTTTTTTTACACATACAATTTTTGTTTGTCAGAGTACTGAATGAGAGCTTCATAGGTGTGAAGAGAAAATGACTTACCATACCAAAGACAAAGAAGAGATTCCATGCGGCAATTCCAACAAAATCGTCCATGATATACCGCGTAGAATCATCTGTAGCTAGTAAGAGAATTCATGAGAGATTACTAAATATGGTTAATTAGAATTAAAGACCAATCAATGAAGAAGCAATTCACGCTAAGATATACCCCAAGTGAAAGATTAATTCATGCAATCACTGCAAAGTGCAAAGACACACTTTTGTTCATTGAAATTTGCAAGTGGAGAAGTCTAGAATAAAAAAAGAGCGAACAAGTTTCACTTTTCTAGATAGCGCCCATATCCGATTTTATCCTTTTCACTCATGAAATCCATGTTAACGTTGCATGATCTTTTCTTTTGAAGAAACACGTGTTTGCTTTTGTTCTCCTAAATGTACCAAATGTTCACAAATTCCCCATAACAATAAAAGCGATTCAAGGGATGAGAGTTACTATTAAATCGAACAATTTTCCCAAAACAAAAACCTAATTCCTCGAAAAACCCTTCAGTTCTAGTCCAATTTTAGCCTGAACTTTTTTGTCTCAGAAAAAACCCTAAACTATAGGTACAGTCCAAAATTTGCCTCAAATTTTGTTTTGTTTTAAAAAATCACCAACTTTTAATATATTCCCAAACCTACCCCCACGGTCCAGTCCTAACTTGACGTGGCATTTCCACATCTTTAACAATCCGCTTCAATAAGGTGACATGGAAAATTATTTTCAAAATGAAGCTATTCTAAGATATGAAAATTAGGAACGACTAACGGCGATTTTTGGACTTAGGGCTAATGGGTAGATTGGGATTAGAGTAAAAATTGGTTTTTTTTTTCTTTTAGACAAAAAAAGTTCGAGCTAGGTTTGGGATTAGGCCTAAAGTTTGAGGTTTTTTCCAGACAAAGAAAAGATTGAGGCAAATTTGGGCTGGACCTAAGTTTAGGTTTTTCTGATAAAAAAGAGTTTGAAACAGAATTTGGACTAAATTTAAAGTTCCGACTTTTTTTTAGTGAATAAGGCCCAAAAAAATATATAGAAATAGTGTCACGTCCAAAAAAGCTCCATAGTTGTAAACTAAAGGAGCAATACACACCAATTCTACTAAAAAAATCTTACTGAACTTTTTCACCAAACGAATGTGGCAATTTTTTTTTATTGGGTATTAAAGAAAGTGATGATTCAATAAATTGAACCAAACGTATTGCAATATCCAATTGAAACATGCCACATCACTAAGTAAGTAAATTTTAATAAGGTCCCTCAGTAGAGCTAACATTTAAGAAAAGGATGAAGATCAAGAAGAAGAAAGAAACAAAGTAAGAGAGTAAAGAAAGAAAAGCCTTAGGGAAAGTCAGCTTACAGAAGTAATATGGGTCGCACCACGCCATTCGGTATCTGAAACTTATCGCGCAAATCTGGAATATTTCCCACGAATAAGGTTTATAATAAAAGAGTTTGAATCCTTTAGCCATCATGTTGTGGAGGTCCTTATACGGCGAGCTCACACGTTTATACCGATCCACTTCCTAGATCAATAAGAAAGTGATCATGGTTATGTTGCAAGAATCCTTGATGTCCCGTATTTGTAGATGAGTACCATACAAAGCGTATGAGTATGCCTTCATTTGGGAACAGTTAGGGGGTGTATCAGAAAGGTATACTTCCTCAATACATGGTTCAGTATTGATATACAAAGCAGAAGCAACGGGTTGTGAGCACTTCATGAAGATCACCGGCTCAGCAAAGGGCGAAGGACCACCACGGTTTGGATCATTAGCGCTAAAGTTGGAGCTCGCCAATGAGTGACGTGGGAGAGGAGCAATTACCTTTTTGCAATCCATCGTCAACCACCGTGATTGTACCCGAAAAATCATTTATATGATCAAAAGTAGAATAGTTAATCGACTTCACATAATATCAACTAGATATAGATATAGAAAAGTAAGATCATTTTCACAAACTAGCTCATACTCAGAGCGGCCGCAGCGTTTTGGGTTGCCTTTCAATCGAAAGGGATAGTGTATGTCACGGATCTCACCGTAAGATGAAGCGGCGCACAAGTGATTCTTCTTCACACCGTAACTCGTCCCCAGTAGCAGCAGAACATGCAATATGAAAAGCAAAACACGGAACATGCTCATAAAGCTCAAAGACTTAATCGTCTCTATCATTTGATGTGATGCAATGGAAGTTTTTGTTAATTGGTAATGTGATGGAGGCCCAGTTACATGAATGAAAAGAGTCGGGAGTCGTCGGTGATACAAATTTCCAAGTCAACTAATAAAACAAAGTCTAGCGAACAAAAAATGGATCTTACATAGAAATTGCAGCCCTTGCTTTTATGGTGACAAAACACAAAGTTGGAATTAGTTATGCATAGCTTTCACATTGATTAAAAAAGAAACTTCTCTGCAGTTTCCATAATGACTTTTCTTAGTACCATTAAAAAAAATTCAATTTTAAACCAAAAGAAAAAAGAAAAAGAGAGAATCGATTGGTATGTCATGTACTCTAGAATGAACAAAATCGTGAGGCATTGGCATTCTATTTTCTTTTCAAGGCTAATATTCCATAAGTGTCCCTTCGTTAAATTGTGAAGACAAAAAGGAAAAAGATGTCGTATTTTATCATCTAAGATTTTTATTTTTGACAAAAAACAGAAATTGGTAACAAAAATAGACTATGAACAAGAATATTAACTTGTCTAATGTCGCCTTTGGAAAAAGTAAAAGGAAAATAAGAAATAAGTGCTTCTTGGATGGTGTAACATGTTATGAAAGAAAGAAAGTAACACGACAATTTCTAGCGGTGGATTGACGCATCTTGATTAGGACCTCACTAACTTCATCATCACGCAAAGACTATAGATGCAAATTTTCAAGTCAACCGTCAACACAAAGTCTAGTGAAGACAAGGTAGGTCTCATGTGGAAATTGCAGCCCTTGCAGTCAAGGCGACAAAAACACGGTGTTGGAATTATTTATGGTGTGGCTTTCACATTGATTTGAAAAGAAACTGAAACTTCTCTATAGTTTTCAGATTTAACTTTTCTTGGCAAATTGACTCTTTAGGAATCAATTTTACTTCAGTAGAAAAAGAATCGATTGGAATGTTATGTACTCTAAATTGAATCAAAATCCTTTCAAGTGAGGCATTGGCATTCAATTTTATTTTCAAGGATAATATTCCATGAGTGTCAATTCGATAAATTGTGAAGATGAAAAGGAAAAAAAATGTCGTATTTCACTGTATGAGCTCTTTCATTACTGACAAAAAAATAGAATTGGTAACCAAGATAGACTATTAAAGGGAGTATTAACTTGTATAACAAAAATAAAAGGAAAAACAAGAGTTAGTGCTTCTTGGATGGTGTAACACATTATGAAAGAAAGAAAGCAATTCGATAATTTTTAGCGATGGGACCGACGCACATTGACTAGAACCTCACTAACTTCATTGTTGCACAAAGACTATACATGCAATATTCAAGTTGCAAAAAAAAAAAAAAAAAACAATGTTTACTTATTCACTATCAACTTCAATATTACAATCACTCTCCCGTAATTGTGTTAGATCTATGAACAATATTGTCATCTCTTTCCCATAATAGAACCACTTAATAAATGAACCGATCTATTACTATTGTTCAATCAAATGAAAAAAAAATGTTTATATCTGTTTTTGACATCTAAATTTTGCCTTTTTTATTTAGGACTTAGTTGTATAGAAAATTATGGATTAGTCTCTAAAAAAAGTAAAAAGTAAAATAAATAATTTTCATTAAAATGCATTGCGTTTTCATTAAATTGCATTCCATATAGACATTAGGAACATTTGCATTACTAGTATTAAAAATAAAAAAATTAAAATTAAAATTAGAAAAAAATCAACAAAAAATAAAAACGCGGCCGAGCCGGGCTAGGGCCAGCCTTAGCCCGGCCCCTCCTTTGCCCTTTCTTTTCCCCCCTTGTGGCCCAGCTCGCTTCTATTCCTTCTATTTCCCAGGCGCGGCCCACCTTTCTTCTTCCGCGGCCCAGCTCGCTCTTCTTCCTCCTTCCTCCTCCTTCCCTTGCTTGGACGTCAGCTTCAGGACAAAACAGAGAGCGGTCGCTGGCCAAAGGACGCAAGGACGCGAGGCTGCACGCAACGTTCGCCCAGGAATGTCGTGCGGTACGAAGCCAGTTGGTCTCGTCCTTGAAGAAAGAGAGAGAAACGAGATAAAAGGGAGAGAAAGGCTGCAAAGGGAAGGGGGGGTCTCTCTGGTTTTCTTGGGTTTGTTCGGCCGAGGAAGAGCAACCGAGAGAGAGAGAGAGCTGGTGAGAGTGAGAAGGCGAGCTCGAGAGAGAGAGAAGGGGCGAGCCAGATAAGAGAGGAAAGAGAGGCAACTGTGTTCTCGAGTTCTTCGGGGGAGGCTGGAGACAGCGAGAGCAACAGAGAGAGTGAGATCCGAGAGACTGAGCAAAGGGTGAAGCGGAGAGATAACCGAGAGTGAGCGGAAGGATGGACTGAGAGAAAGTGAGACCCAGGAGCCAAACTTCGTTCTCGGACAAGCGTTACCCGGCCATCCCCAACATAAACCGGCGGTCTCCAGCCGACACCCTCGAGCCCGCGGCTACCTATTCCCCGGCGCCCGAATTCCCAGTGAGTTTTCTTTGGGTCGAATCCATTTTTATCCCGATGATCCTGGGCTCGGTGCAACAGCGAGGCGGCCGACCATAGCTCGTTTCGCTTCAGCCTCGCCTTTTGGCCGTCGTCGCCAAGCCGGGTAGGGATATTCGCGGTCAAACACTTCTCTCTGGGAACTCCGGAACCGAAACAGCTGGGTCTCGTTTCCCCTAGTCCACCAGCATGCTCGATTTGAACGAGCCGTTCCTTTTGTCGAGTTTGAGTCGTCACTTGCTGCTTTCTTTTGAGTAAATGACTTGGAGTGCTGCCATTTTCATTCTCTGTTGATGGCTACTTAAATATGTTCAAGACTCCACCCTTTCGTTCCAAGGACACTCTTTAAATTCTCCCATGGAGTTTCTGCGTGAAAATTGATTATCCATCGGCTTAATAGCATGCGAGTAATGACTAGACCTTATCTATTTAGATATGGTGGTGGACTTTTGACTAGTTATGCACTGTTCAGAATGCCAGATTCATTTGTAGAGGTTTATAGTGGAAGATTTTGTTTACTGTTTTTCTAAATTATATGACAGGTATTTGTAATTTGCATTTCTAAAATGTAATATCCTTTCAATTTTCCAGAGAGAAGGATCGCGTCGTTTCTTGGTGCAATGGGGCAAAAGTTTCTATCTGTATATTGCTCGTGTGGCACGTATATTGCTTTTTTTTGACAATCCTCCTAACAGTTTACTTGGTGACACCCAATCACATATCGTTTGGCTACATTTTGCTCCTCCTATGTTGGATCATAGGAAGACAACTCATTGAAAGGACGAGAAGAACCTTTGGTTTCCATTAAAAGTATATGCAATCATGTGTTTATCTTCATATACAGCTTGAGCAATTTCTCCACCTTTGAGATGTGGTTGTCAGGGGCGACAGTTTTACTTGGCCTACAACTCAGAAGCTTCGCTATTGCAGAATATTTGGCAGTCTCTTGCAATCCTGATTGTGATGCAGCTCTATAGATAGGAGAGGAGACAGAGCAAGTATATCCAATCTGATGACTCAAAACTTATGGAATTTGGAGCACTTGGATTTATTCAGGGTTTCCTCGTTTGACACGGTGACAACATAGTGTATATAGTAGTGTTCTATGCATCATCGTCATCAATTAGTCTCTTTGGTTTCCTCTATCTGCTTGGTCTTGTCATATGTTCCCTTTTATCTGCTTGGTCTTGTCATAGAAATTCTGGTGATGACAGAATATCTATTTCAGATGTGGGTTGCCGAGGCAGGAATGTTTCCTGGACAGAATAAGTTTAGCCAAGTTCTTGGGTTTTGAGTTATTACAGTCAGGCTTTTGGGCTCTAGAATTGGGTTTAAGGGGAAAAGTGCTGGTGATATCTGCTTGGACCCTTCAATACAATTTCTTCCGTTGGTTGCAAAAAGTACCAACTCGCATTTTGAGCAAAGATTACACCAAAGAACCTTGCCCTCTGTTTGTATCAGCAGAAGAAGTGTTTAGGGATTTTTCTAATTCAAACGGGAAAAGCAAGCCACCTGCAGATTCTCCTGCAATTCCTTGTGATGCAGAAGGCGTGAGAAACAATTTGTCTTCCTCAGCCTCTGGTTTTTCTCAAGCATCAACTAACGTACCCAAAGCTGGAGCCTCTGGGGGTGGCAGTGCTAGAAAATATTCCTTTGGATATATTTGGGGAAGCACCAACGAAAGCCACAAATGGAACAAGAAAAGGATTATTGCCATGAGAAGGGAGAGATTTGAAACGCAGAAGACAATCTTCATAGTCTATGTAAATTTTTGGATGGAGAACATGTTTAATCTCTTTGGCCTCGAAATAAACATGGTGGCCTTGCTCCTTGCCTCCTTTGCCTTGTTAAATGCCATTTCTATGCTATATATTGCACTTCTCGCAGCTTGCATACATCTAAATTGCAATGTCATTTGGAAATTATGGCCAGCTGCACACTATCTGCCAGTTCACAAACATCAAGCAAGGCTGAGTCTGTATTTCCTTTCGAATTTTATGATTCTCCTGCCAGTGTGAATGCTGAAAGTCTTCATGTGATGAATTCAGCTGATCATTCATTTGACCTTTCCCATTGCGAGATCACTGAGGCTGAGAAGGATGGTGGAGGTTCTTTATATGATTCAGATAAGAAAGAGAGAGCCAGAGGTCAAGCTGAGGATAACTCTATAGTTTCTGCTGTGCAGCTTTTAGGAGATGGCGGTTATTCTCTAGTAACCTTCCCGAACATCAAGCCAGAAGACATGGATGCCCGGGGCATACTCAAGCAGTCTCCCCTGCACTCGATCAACGGCCAGGATCACCTGACAAAGCAGCAGAAGTTCGCCAGATCGAAGGTCTGGGTCGACATCAACCTGCCGGACAACGAAATCTCCCTCCTCCGCATCCGGCGGAACCTGAGCTTCAGCGATTCGTCCGCCGCCGCCGCCGAACCTCCGACTCCTCCTTCTCCATCTCCCCACTCCTCGTCCTTGGCCTCAGCGTCGATCGGTCGAATCTTCAAAGGGAAGGCTCCGGCGACGGCAAGGGGGAGCCTGAGAACGGCGGTAGCGGCGGCGGCCGGCAGGCGTACAGGAGCACGAGGACGGTGGTGGAGGTGCTGCGGGAGCTGGACGCGGACATAGTGGCGCTGCAGGACGTGAAGGCGGAGGAGGAGAGGGAGATGAAGCCGCTGTCGGAGCTGGCGGCGGCGCTGGGGATGAGCTACGCGTTCGCCGAGAGGTGGGCGCCGGAGTACGGCAACGCCGTCCTCTCCCGATGGCCAATCAAACACTGGAAGGTCCAGAAGATATTCGACGACACCGATTTCAGGTCCGTCATTTCGTTTTATTTTATTTTATTTACTAATTTATTAATTTCCACATATTTTTTACCTGTTATTCTTGCTATCATTTTCGTAATTATGGTGACGATGATATGCTCTGTTTCTCATTGAGCAAGTGGCCTTCCTAGGCGATTTCGAAATTTAAAAGATATTGTCATTTGTTTATTGAGGCGTCTACCATTGAAAGCGAAGTTTGATAATATATCATAAATTAATATTCCCACTGGACATATTATATAATTTTTTCTTACAGTTTTCCAAGTGAAAATATTAATTTCGCAGACCCATCTACGACAGTGCAAATCCACTTCGGACAGTTGAAATTTTCGTTGAAATTAAGGTAAGGTGGATGTAATAAAAATTCACAAGACCAAAAAATAAAAGCAAAAACATAAGCTTTTGCCTAGCCATCAGAATTTGTGGATGAAAATCTTGCTGTCACTTGGTTTATATTTTGTCTTTTTTTTTTCCCTCCCCTTTTTTAAACTGTTCTATTTGGAATTATCTGAATGGAGTTGTCCAGGAACTGATCTGGGAAGAATTTGGAATATTATTCACGAGAACCCTACCACCAAAAATCCAAGAATTCCCCAAGGCTTTTCTCCCACAGCCTGTTTGCCTTTGTACAACTTACGGAAAGCTATCTGCAACAACAATGGTGGGCCTTTCCAAGGATCCCAGCACCAGCTGTGAGCAATGCCAGTCAGACTTAAAATATAAATTAAATTTTAAAAAAAAACCCATTTTTTTCTTTCTATGATTTTAGATATGGGTTCTCCAGAGAATTGTCATTTATCAATAATAATAATAATAATAATAATAATAATATCTTCAGTTATAACTATTCGAAATTCGTGCGAGTGTGTGTGATGAAAGACTGTCTTGGACTTCTTCCATTCCTCCTTTTTTCATTTCTGGTTGCATTTAGTGGGTTGATGAGAGTCGGCGTTGAAGATCATTCTGTATTAATTGCTGATATAGTCAAGAGAATGCTTAGGAACCTGCTAAATTACATATATATTTTTTGCTCTTTAGTATTTAAATGAGGAGTTGGGAAGATAAACGAAGGATAAGATCTATGGCGTATTGAATGAGGGCAGGGTAAGGTGTATGTAGGTAGGACAGTAAGGTGGGGAGGATTTTGATTTTGCTTTATTTTATGTATTTGCCAAATCAGATGCTTGACCTGAAGACTATACAAGGACTACTCATCTTCAAGGAAAACTACTTTTCTCTCAAGCGAGACAGACCAGGTAGAATCAACTAGTTTGAGACACCACTCAATTGCTTGTGATGGAGTCAATTTCCAAGACTTTTGCGTTCGATTAATTAAGCCACGCCTTAGATAGTGAAGGGATTATGTGCTTTCGTTGCGCGAAAATTCAGAAAAAGAAGAAAATGGTGGATTGAAATATAATCGATTGACATATTAAATTGACCAGGAATCGAAGTGGGTGTGAACTCGATATGTTTTATTGCACAGGAATGTTTGAAGGCAACAATATAAGTGCCCCATGTTGGGGAAGTGAACTTTCAGTGCACCCACCTGGATCATCTCGATGAGAACTGGCGGATGAAGCAAGTCGGCGCCATCATCCAGTCAAGCGACTCTCCCCACATGTTGGCTGGTGACCTCAACTCTCTCGACGAGACCGATTACTCGCAGAGCGGTGGACCGACATCGTCAAGGTATGTACATTTCTGTCATGTTTGATGTGATATTCGTTAGCACGTCAAACTCGATTACTAAATAGCTTAAGCTACGGCGATTTTGTAATCATGGGCACCTGTGTTTGTTACAGTACTATGAAGAGATGGGAAAACCGACCCCAAAGGTTGAAGTCATGAGGTTTCTGAAGAGCAAGCAGTACACAGATGCTAAGGACTTTGCCAGAGAATGCGAGTCCGTGGTCGTCATTGCCAAAGGACAAAGTAAGAACTCACTTGTTCGCTTTCCCATCTTTCGAATTTTCTTTTTCGCTCTATCAAATGGCTAATCTGAGGTGCTTTTTGAGCACGATGCTCCTCTCGCTCGATGATCACATGATTAGCTTGAATGGATGGAAATTCATAACATTTGAAGTGATCATGTTGAATATATACATCCATTGTTGTCATTACTTTGTCGATATTAACCTTTGATATGAAAATCCGTGGTATGAAAATTGAAGTCTAGAGTCTTTTTTTCGAGTGATTATTGTCTGAATATGTAATTTGAAACTGTTTATTCTATTGCAGGTGTGCAAGGGACATGCAAATATGGAACGAGGGTGGACTACATACTGGCGTCACCATATTGCCCATACAAGTTCATTCCGGGGTCATATTTGGTCCTGTCATCGAAAGGGATATCGGATTACCACATCGTAAAGGTCGACGTAAGAAAATGCGAAAACAACCCTCCCCATGAAAACAATGGCGACAACAATAAAATTACAAAGAAAAGGCGACGACAGCGCAAGCACCAGGCCGTTGTAAAGATCTCAGGCACAGCTCCTCCTTCAAAGGGTATATGGACAACGAACACATTAAGCAAAGTCGAATGACATTACATTTTATTTTTTCCTTTTCTTTCCACTCTTTTCTCAGCTGCTGCTCCTGTTGCTGCTGTTCAGTGATCTTGGGCATGCTGGCTTCGTCAATCTCTGTGTAAATCTTCGATTGTTTTGTGCATCTTGTCTTCTCTGTATTTTTTTTTCTTCAGTTTAGAGTTGAAGAGGGGAGGGTTTTGGTGTGATGGCTTCCTCACATCTGTATATATTTCGACGTTTCAACTAGGCATTCTAAGCGGTTCTGCCAAGTTCTTTTTCAGTATTTTATGCCTTTTCTTTCCGCTTGTAATCTTAGCTGCAAGATTCAGATTAGTTTTGTCGAGGGCGATATCTCAAGTTGACTTTGCTAAGGTTGAGGTTAGAGAATGCGATCTTGTATCTTTAGATTTAACTGAAAGTTGAAACGTTTTAGATTAAAAGTCCTTGGAATAAAATTGCAAATTTCGAAAATTGAATTTTTTTTGTTAAGTTGGACATCAAGTGATTGATAAAACACCCAAAGATTTCAAATGAAATACCTTTAAAAAGCAAATAAGGAAAAAAAAAAAAAAAAAGCTGCGAAGTCTGGTAATTATGAATTCTAAACATCCGTGACAGTAGTCAATGTTTTCATTCTTTTTTCTCCGGTCTTGAAATTAGCATTGGAAAGAAGAAAAGTGGTAAGTTAGTGTAATCTACTTCTGACATCTTAACAAATACCTTCTGTGATCTCTAAATGGAGCCTTAATGAGCATTATAAGTAAAAGTGTAATGAAAAGAGAAAGAAATAGATTTTCTATATAATAGACATTGTTGGCAGATGTATCATGCTAATTAGCTTATGAATAAAAAACTGCCTCTCCCTTATAATGGTTGGCAAACTACGCCCCTTGCATCAGCATAGTAGAGGTGTAAGTATCTCTCAATTGGCGTATACTCTTCAATTGATCCTCCTTGATGTAATTTATATCGATTGAATTATTTATTTCGATTTTGCTTGGGATCTCAATTTAGAAAATCATGGGATCTAAAGCTCAGATAACAACAAGAGGAATTTGAAAAAAAAAAAAAAAAAAACAGTTAAGACATTGCGTCAATATCATTGACCGGTAAGAATCCCGGTACTTGCGACCTTGCAGGTCTGCTACTCCAGACCTCACTAATATATGACATTAAAAATAAAAATAAAAATAAATTTAAAAACTTTTTTTAATGAGATAGAAAGATAATTAATTATTAGTATTTGATACTTCTGCCGTTTGTTTAAGGACTATAATAGTAGGTCACATGACACATCCAATGCCGTTTTCATTGCACATGTTCATTTTTTTTTTTTTCTATAGTGATATAGTCAGTTATTAAAATGTAGTATTTTTTCCCTTTTTGTTGCAAATTTCCCTTCTATAAATCATGAACACGAGCACGAGCACAACATTTTTTCGTCGAAATAAGTGGTCTATTCAGCACGTGATGATACCTTTAATTATTTTCTATATCGTGAATAAATTATTAAGTGATGATTGGACAAATCATTAAACAAAAAAAATCTCTTGACGAAAAGTATCCAAGATTATCTCGCAAGCGTATGCTGAAAATCTAGACATACATTATTGTATTTTAGGGTACAAGATTGGCTCTCTCTTTGTCACTGATTTTGTAAGTGTCCTATTGCCTTTGGATGGTAATTCTTTTGTAACCGTTCCGACTTTAAAATCGGCAATGACCAGGAGTAACCATCATCGATCAAGCCCACTTAAGTGAACACTTAAAAAGAATTAGTCTCTTAATCGCTGGAATTGTGTTAAATCAGAGGCATTGTTTGTAGATATCATGAATAATGGGAAAATTTCCAAAAAGGTCCTAAATCTATTGTGCTTTAGCCAATTAAGTCATAAATCTTTTAATTACATCAATTGAATCCTCAACCTTTTCACACTTTGCCAACTGAGTTTATTAGGCCAATTTTAAGAAAAAATCATTGATGTGAATGCCGGCTATCTTACATAAGATGGTCAATACTAATGTTGGCAAATTCTTATAATTTTTTTAAAGAATGGATTTTTTTTTAATTTTTTTCTTTTTTTATTACCGTGGCTTGTGAGAGTTGTCGGGTCCTTGCAGCTACTAGCGAAGACAGTGACCCTCGCCGGACATGGCGAAAAAAAGTAATGGAGGAAAAGAGAAGAAAAGAAAAAATGCAAAAAGAAGAGAAAATGATTCATAAAAATTAAAAAAAAATGTTTAAAATATTTTAAAAATTCTCCACGTTAGCGCCGCTTGTGCCACATAAGATAACCGGTGTCCACATCAATGATTTCCTAACAAAATTGGCCAGATGAACTCAATTGTCAAAATGTGAAAATGTTTAAAATTCAATTGGCATGACTGAAAGATTAATGACCGCATTGGTAAAAGTACAATGAGTTTTTTCTAGTAATTTTCCCATGACTGACTAGCATCTCTCTTCCATCCTGATTCTGATAATAGTTTAAACAGGGCAAAGTCCCAAACTTATCTAAAGAATTTAAATCTCCAAAAGAGATGCAATATCTAGTATAAAGTTCACACTTTATGACTTGTGTCCAATCACATAGCGTTGCTGCAACAGATAGTTTAAAGACATGTTTCAGCTGGTCTTCTTATATGCTAAACATGATATCATAAACAAACCACTAAGAAGGTTAGTTAGCAACCTTTTTTTTATCGTTTGCCAAGCATGTCGTTCCATCATCTTTCAATAAATTCTCAAGCGGCATTTGTAGAGAAAAGTTTTCATCTCGGCTCACTGGCAAACTGAAAATTGTATTGGTCATGAGTAAACGGTCAGGATGAGCAACTTTTTTTAAAAGCACTTGTGTAGTTCTTCGCCTGTTAGTATGCTAAACATGGAAAATGTCAAATCAACATCAATTTAACACCGTCTTTACTCGAATAGCTACAGAACTATGTAAGAAAACACGAGGAATAAGAAGAGAATCCCGAATCTCTAGACACGGCATGACCATGAAAAATCCACCGAGAGCTGGTTTTTGTCCTCGGAGTAGATGTGAAAAATGTGGCAGAATTAAAGAATAAGCAGACATTCTTCGTATCTAGCAGCAGAGATTCTTCGTATCTAGCACTGTAAGCTTGCTCGATATAGAGTGAAACAAAGGGACATTGCATAGAGTTTGTACCTATACGAAGTTCACGATGGCCAGGAGCAATCCGCGCCACATGACCTCAACTTAAGTGCATCGCCGTATCAATAATCAGTTCTTCCACAAGTGGAATTAATACGCAATTTACGCCCGAATTGTCCTCTATTCACCTTTCACTTGGGGTCGGTTTTCCATGAATCTCTTCCAGCTCCTCGAGCTTGTTATCGAGGGCTCTTCTAAGTGAGGCCATCTGTATATGATCGTTTGCTTCTGGAAGTCGGTTTATGGAGACCTTGAAGTTCAGCCTATGAATTTTGCTGTACACTAGACGGGTCCTGTTGTCGTACTTCGAACACTTATGTGAGGTTTCAATTGTTCTCGCCTACCTTTCATGGTGCAGCAGAGCAACAAATGTCAAAGGAATTGGAAGAGACAGTTCCACAGCCTCCTGTCACAATGAATGGTCTTTCTCATCAGGATGATTCTCCAATGAGCGTGATGAACTGCAGGAATAAGTAAGAAACTCGATTCTTGAGATGTTTCTGTCTCATATTGTTTACTTTTTCTCCATTGCGTCGAACTTAGTACCTACTCTAGTGATTAGCTGAACTTTTCATTTCAATATGAAAGCTACTTACCTACATTTATAGGTGATGGTTTTTATTCATGTGTTGATGGGCCTAAGTGGGCCCGTCCGCCCATGTTGGGCCTAAAAGCTCGGCCCGCAAGATAAGAGCCCATGGAGGAATGGTTGTGATGTGAAAGGCTACGTTGTTTAGATATAAGGAGTTGTGTCTTTTGGGGGAATGTTTTACATTTGTCGCGACCCGATCTCACCGCCCCTCGAAATGTCCAAGGTGGGAAAATGTCGGGTTTAGGGGTACTTGATTTCAAGATCGCGAGCTCTCCCAAGCTCGTACCCCGCGTGACAACGGATTTATTTATACGATCTAGGTATTTAACAACCTAAAAAATATACAGGAGTCGCCACTAGCCTCATTTTGGGGGTCGGTTAGAAACCCAATCGAGGGTCGGGAGTGTTCCCTCGATTCCTACGTAACCAGATATCTAGGTTCGGGGACTTGGGTTACACTAATATTGCTATTAGCGCCCTTTCGGTACCTAAATAATATGTTGTGTTTTTTCTAACATGTTCATGCATTTCTTTTTACATTTTCGGGATCATCAATTCCTAGACTAAGTGATCATGCGTGGTTGATCATTTTCATGCTATTCTATTTCTAAAAAAAATAAAAAGGAAAACAACCAATGAAAATTAAATTGCAAGACATGAAGTAAACATTCAAGGAAAAAAAACAGTAAACCTAATCATGCAATCCTAAAGAATATAAAAAGAAAAAACAATTAAAAAAAAGAAAAGAAAGAAAACCTGCAACTCGTCGAGTTTTATACAACAAATGGAGCCCGAGACATATGTCGGGAAAATGGGTATTACATGAAAATGGTCGGAATGGACATCGACCTCCACCATCTTCATGCCTTCTCCATCTTCAAGGTCCTAATCTAAACCTAATCTAAAAAACTAATAACTAGGTGCGTACAAATAAAAGAAACAATCAAACACATCAAGCAACCATTTTCATTTCTAAAGTACAATGCGAAAGTCAAGTTTCGAGTGATATCCTAAAGTTCAACATTGATATGTGTCGCACCAAAATCATTTGTCAAATGATCACATGCAAAGCATATAATATGACAGGCATCCAAGCCATAAAACATTGGTCCTCAGTTAATCAAACAAATGAATTAGCTGACAAAAGATTATTCACCAAACAATATGCATCATTGAACATGTTCATGCTACATGTATATCCATCTAATCAATGCTTAATCCATAACTTCCCGCATGCAATCAGAATTGTAACAGAGCACATGAGACTATAAATTGTGATTGTTTGATGACAAATCGCCATGAAATTGAAGCCATATCTTATCACAAGCACGTATGAGTCCTTTTGATCAAAATGGCATCAATTCATAACCAAACTAACCTCAAGTTGGAATCAAATGCACACCCAATCATGGTAACAACTTACATGGCAAAAGTTTTTTTTTAATGTGAGCTATATAGAAGTTAAAGAAAATTCAAGAATGCATAATATTACGTCGAAATTACAGCAAAATATCGGGATGTCGTGACACATTAATGGTGATTTGACCTAAAAAGAAAATCTGAAGAATATGAAATTTTACCACAGCGCGAACAAAAGAGAGACAAACAACTTTTGTTAAGGATCCAATCTTAGAATTCCTTAACAAGAAAATCATAGAAAAAATGACGAGGTTAGCTTTGACAAGGAAAAACGGGGGTTATGAATTTCATTTTTATGACAGATTTCTATCATGCAAATCACAAGAAAAGTTCAGTTCAATTGATATGCAAATCATGTGAAATCAGCATCATAGGAACAAATTTCACGAGGAAGCCTCTCAAAATTTTTAACACGTGAATTTCTAAAAGTTCAAGAACATGAACAAGTCAATCAAGAATAGAACATAGTAGCATGTCACACCATCATTCTACAACATATTGGAAGCAAGTGGACAAATCTACTATCTCATCTTAAGACTAACAGCAATTAGCCACAGAAAAGACAGCATTTCTATAATCGAATCAACTTCAAAAATCAAAGACATCATTTCATTATATATTGTAACTAAAAGCACGTGAATTTACAAAATCCTAGAAGAGATCAAGGTCCATCAAAAGTAGAATAGAGCAGCAAGGCAAACATACAACCATTTTTTGCAGTTTTTATGTGAAGGACCACTTTCATGAAGGACCTAATCCCAAACTCCTCACACAAAAAATTCGTACCAAATTCACAAGTATTCGAGGTTATAAAAACAAAGCATGCATTCTAGACCAAGACAAATTCCAACTTTCAATATCAGCAAATTCACACATGAACAGCAAACATCAATTGCACGTGATATGTATTTAACTCACTAAAAGCACACATAATCGCATTCTAGTAATCTTTATATGGGAAATGTGGTAAGACACAAGCATTGCAACTTTAATGGGACATCGGAACGTAGGTAAACATGATGCAATAGGGATTAACTATTTATGACTAAGCCAAAAATCAAAAAAAAAAAAAAACACAGCATGCAGATTGAAGACCAATTTTTACTAAAACAAATTAGCTTTCGAATATGCCATTGGTGGGGGAAACATTATCTAAACAGTGACGATAACCACCAGTATGATCAAAGGACAACTAAGTTCAGCTTTGACATAGGGACAACAAGTTAATGGTCAATACAAACAAAAGGACAGCAAGCCTCGAGCACAGTAAAGACTATGAACGTGCATTTAGTTCAGGCATTTCATCAAACGCTAAATATGCGCAAGAAAAAAAACAAAAAACAGGGAGCACCAAGACTGAGCTTGAGTAGGGATTCGAAAACAATCAACACTCAAGACTTCGCAATCGCAGCATGCATGTAGACAAGGCCAAAACTCGTATGAACCAGACAATAGCAACTAGGTCCAGAGAGCCCGAAACCAAGCACAAAGAAGACGCAAAACAATGCGGTTGGTCAAGGGTTGCTACTTGGCTCGCGGCGTCGGATGGGAGATGAGCTTGAAGATTAGGTTACATTCGTTCGCCTTGCACACCTCTGAATTCCTCCACCAGCCGTTCCCGAGAGTCGGGTTCAGTGCACTAGGGAACGATCGAGAGGGAAAGACTGGTTCTCGAGCCTTCCTGCGCACAAAATCAACGAAAGAGCAGAATAATGAAACGATCAGAAGCCACCGCCTATGCAACTGACGATGCCTCCGCCAATCAGCCTCGTATCTCTATTTTCGGAATCAAGTCGATATCTCTACACTCGGCACACATCCAAGCTAACGTTGCTGCTGCCGTCGATGTTGATCGATCGGCTTCGGATCTTTACTTTCGGAGCCAAGTCAAAACCTCCGAAATTCGGTGCGAATCCAAGCCCCAAGCTTTGAGCTCTTCGATCGGCAGCTGCTCCGTCTTCTAGGGTTCGAGAGGGTCCAGAGGAGGTAGGGATCGAGAGAGCCCGTCCGATCCAGAGAGAGTCCGCCCGAGAGAGAACGCTTCAGCCCGCCAAAAACTCAGCGCACCGGACGAAGAGAGACGAGGAACGGGAGGTGATTCACGATCTTGGAACTCAGCACACGGAGTCAGAGCCGAGGTGAGCAGGTTGTTGATGACGAACAGAAGAGATCGAATCAGGCTCCGCCGCCGCTGCTGTCGCTACTACCTGCGCCGATCGGTTTCGGAAACCGGATCCCCTAGCAAGCTCTTCGCCGAATAGAGGAAACACCTCCGATCGCGCACCGACGGAGGAAAACCCTAGCCTTCGACCAGAATTCCGAGAGAGAGAGAACACTCCCTTGAGAGAGAGAGAGTTCGCCGGAGAGCCCTAGAGTGAGAAATCCCCTCAGCAAGAGAATACGTCCCCGAGCGTTCGTGCGCGAACGGTTTTTTTTTTTTTAGAGAGAGAGACCTCCAATCGTCCCCCCAATGGCCCAAATGGCCTCCTTTCCCCCTTTTCTATTCTTTTTTTCTTCTTTCTTTTTTTTTTTTTTTTTCTCTCCTTTTTCTTTTTTTCGTTTTCCTTTTATTTCTAATTTTTTCTTTTCATTTCATTTCATTTTTCTTTTTGTTTTGTTTTGTTTTGTTTTGTTTTGTTTTGTTTTCTTTGTTTTCTTTTTGGCTCTTTATTTATTTATTTTTTAAAATTTTTGCAAACAATGGACGTTAAAAAAAAATGATAAAATTTCGGGTGTCAACAACATTGAAGAGTTACGTCTGTTGGAGAAGACGTAAGAGAGAAAAGAAAAAGGGAACGTACCCCTTCAACCAATGTATGTTGTTTTTTTGTCTCTCTCTCTCCCTCTAAGAAACGTAAGAGAATAGTACCCTAAAAAAACAACGTATTTTCTCTCTCTAATAGCGACAGACGCTCCTCAGTAAAACGGGATCAAGATTCTTTCTCGAACTTCAAAATTGATGTTTAATCTGTGGACAATAAGGTACGCTTGATTCCGTGGTATATCTTTGATCGGTGATACATGTGATTCTTGGGCTTGTCTTCTGCATTTGTTTTAGGGGTTCGATTTAGTGTCGAATCCGTTTTAGGGAATCCTTTATTCCCAACATTGGTATCAGAGCCGTAATTCATGTTTCCCGATCCCCTTTTATGTTATTGAATTAGTTTTATGGTCGAAATTCGAGAAAAGCCGCCGCCGGTCGATTGGGGACAGAAAATCCCGACACCCGCGTACTGCTCACCATTGTTTCTGTTTTTCTGTAAGTCGAAGTTCGTTTCTGGTAGCGTAGGGTTGAAGATCTCGTCGATACAAGAAAAACGAGTGGCGGATCGCCACTAGGGGACGCCGGACGCGTCGCCACACGCGGCTAGAATGAAGAGGGGTCGTCGGCGCAACACGGTTCCCCTCAGGCACGCGTGTCGAACGCGTAGTTTCGACCTTGGCACGTGCGACGCACGTGTGCAGCAACTGGCGCGTGTTGGGTTCGTCGATTGGTTCATCCGACCCGGCCCTTCCGGCCTAACCGGTCTAACCCGATCCGATCGATCCGACCCGGCTCCATTGACCATTGACCTCACCCGTTGACCTGTTGACTTGACCCATTGACCCGTTGACTCGACCTGGTCATCCGTTGACCATTGACTGGAGTTGACCACTGTTGACCCTCATTGACGGAAAAAAAAAAAAAAAAAAGAGAGGAAAATGATGTATTTTCTGATTTGTTTGTTATGAATTATAAGTAATCCATTTTTGTTCTTCATTTGTTGCTGGAACCATGGAAAACTATGTATTTTCCCTTTTTGTTCATTATGGATTATATTTTAATTCTTTTTTGTTATGCATTTGTTGCAGGAACAATGCCTCCTCGTAAGGCGCGCGTATCTATTCGCACAATTACAAATGAACAAAAGGAAAGGTTTTCAGGGATGATAGCCGATTTGAATAATTATCGATGTGATAGTGACAATATAATTGATCATATTCTTGAGGTCAACAAAATGATACAAGAAGTCATATGGAACGGTTATCCCATGCCAGATTCTCAGATGGTGCGATTTTTTCATGAACACTCTTCCACTAGAATGGCAAGGAGTGTTGAATCGCTTATGGGAAGTCAACAAAGCCACTAGGTATAAGAGTCTAGTGATGGCTTTTGTAGATGAATATCATCGGGTTGAAGCCACAAAGACTGCAACCCAAGGAATGACTTCGATTAGGCGGGGGTTGAATGTGCGAAGGAGAAATCTTAAGGGATATTCGTCAGTTTTTCCGTGGCTGTCAAGAATGCCTGAAAATTTTACAAAAGAAAAGAACAAGAAATTGAACCAAGTAGAAGCTTTCCCTGTTCGTAGTATAATGACTTGGTTTTAGATGTTTTGAGATTTTTTTTAGTATGCTTTATGGACATCTTATGTAAATGTTTTCTACCTAGTTGTTATTGGTGTAGAAACTGATATGTTAGTTGTATTATGTGAAAGCATTATTATTCTATCATTATTGGATGTCAAATATTATTTGCTTCTGTTATTAATTAACTGTTGTGGGTAGTTTATAGAAGTTTTCGTAACTTCAAATAATTTATTTTGCATAGAAGATTATATTAATAATAATTCCAAGTTATGATTTTTGGATGGATGCATAAATTATAGGTATTAATAATTCGTGCATATATGTCTGATATGTTCAGATCAATGGCTTCAGCAACTAAGAACATAATTGCTTATTTGAACAGAGAAGACAAATTGAACGGCAATAATTGTGAAATATTGAATAAGAAAATTCAATATGTGCTTGAAAAGCAAGAAGCATTAAAAGCTCTTGACCATGTTATGGAAGATCTTGAGAATGCTGTGCGCCACATTGGGCTAGCAGATGACTACCTTAAGGCATTTGAGTGGGATACAGATATTTGCTGTGTTGCTTTCAGCTTAAAAGGAGCTTCGAGCTCTAAGCGTAAGCGCATTGATTCATTCAATATGTGGAAATGCAAGGGATCAAGTAATTCTTGCAAGAAACCAAGAGCTAACCAACATAAGAGAGGAAAACGTCTTCGAGTGAAGAGTATTTCAAGGGTGAAGTGTTACAACTGTGACCAGAAGGGTCACTATGCTTGCGATTGTCGCGAGCCAAATAAGGTGCACACCCCTTGTACTATTGAGAACTTTGCTTATGTGTCAAGTTATGTATTCTTAGCTAAATCTAATTCTTTATGGACTGTAGATTCATGAGCGACAGACCACGTAGCGAAAGATAGAGAATCCTTCGTGGAATTCCAATGAGTACCAACTGGAACTAAGTGGATCTATGTAGGAAAACTCCAAAGCAGAAGTAAAAGGAATTGTCATCTGTCAATTAAACATGCATGGTGCATGCACTTTGTTTCTACATGATGTGTTGTATGCTCCGGAGATTCGTTGGAATTTAGTGTCTGTTTTAGTGTTGGTTAAGCTTGGTTTAAATATGAACTTTCATAATAATGGTGTGGATTTGTATTTGGATACAAACTACTATGGTTGTGTTTATTTTTTAGATGGTTTCATTGTATTGAATGTTGACTATGGTAATGCCAATATTTGTTATTCCCTTTTCACATCCCCTAATTCATATGATAATGATGTGAGTGTGTGGCATGCTAGACTTGATCATATTAGCCAATAACGTATGAATAGGCTAGCCAAAGAGGGCTTGCTGGGCAACATTGAAAAAGCCGATTTGCTCATATGTGAGCATTGCCTAGTAGGGAAAACGATAAGGAAACTATTTGGAAAAGGTAAAAGAGCCAAATTTCCTTTGCAATTAATCCATTCTGACGTCTGTGGTTTTATGAATGTGAGAGGAAGGCATGTGGTTGTTTATTTTATCACATTTATAGATGATTATACTTGATTCAGATATGTCTATTTGATTTTTCATAAATATGAAGTATTGAGTTATTTCAAAAGGTTTATGAACTTGGTAGAAAATCAATTAAACAAGAAAATAAAAGTATTGAGATCCGATCAAGGTCGTGAATATTTATCTGATGAGTTTAAAAATTTATGTGATGAAAAAGGAATAGAAAGACAGTTGTCTATTCTGTCACGCCCCGAACCTCGAGCACGCGCACATCCCATTGCAGTCGATAGAAATACGACTTCCCAGGACACGTCGCCGACCCATTCATTTAATTGCACATGCGGAACGGATAAATAATCCCCAGACAAAACTCAATTGGGATAGAAAAGCAGGATCACATTTTCAAAACCAACCACATACTTTTTATACATATCAAACCAGTTCATTTATAGGACTAGGCTATTTACAAAAGATCTATAGAAGATCAGTCCTCAAAAACTAAGCTGTCCTAAGATTAGCTAGACAGGTCCATTCGCCAGCTCTTCAGTCGAGATCAGTAAAGTAAAAAAAAAATCCTCTCAGCGACCCTCATTGGTCTACCAA
The DNA here is from genome assembly GCF_016545825.1 of Eucalyptus grandis. NCBI lineage: Eukaryota > Viridiplantae > Streptophyta > Magnoliopsida > Myrtales > Myrtaceae > Eucalyptus > Eucalyptus grandis. Next base: position 17,294,124 of record NC_052619.1, on the reverse strand, counting down.
AAAGCTCCGGAGGATCCGCCATCTAGGGACCTGAAATATTATCCCACAACCGGGATGAGACGATGTCTCAGCGAGTCCTACCCTCTAAAACTTGATTAGGAAGAAAATAAGCCCCAGGGTGCTCTAGCCACACAAAGAGAATAGAGGACTTACCTCGCCTCAGTCCTTCCCTCACGTCAGTGCAATTCATACGTCGATAAATTCATACCATCTATCAATTCATATCATCTATCAATTCATACCATCTATCCATCCATTAATAAATCACGGCTCACACAAGCTGACATGGATGCAATGCTCTCACAAGCTAATATAGATGGTAGCTCGCACAAGCTGATATATACATAGATGATAGCTCACACAAGCTGACATATGGATAATTGCTCCCACAAGCTGATAAACGATCATTGCTCTCACAAGCTGACATCTAGTGCTCACACAAGCTGACAATGATGCTCACACAAGCTGACGTATATAAACCAATTGCTCGCCAAAGCGGTACATATATTTAATGTGACATCCGGATTTTCGGGTTCTAATTTCGACTGGATAAATATGGCCGTTTTCGTTCAGTTGAAGCCGGGGATTGTGAAATTGAGAAGCATGAGGGAATTTTTAGATGAGGAAAATAATCAATTTGATAAGTGAGACATCAATTGATTTTATGAGAGTCATTTGAGAGAAATTGAAGAGGGAAAATGGATGCAGAAATGCAATTGGGAACCGAGTACTATAATCTGAAATTTCTTTTGGGAATCAACGAGCTTATTCAAAAGAAAATGAATTAAGAATTTTCTATTTGAGGGAATTCTTTTCTTTTGAATTTATTCCCATTTCTTTTTACCCCATTTGACCAAACACCTAACTTTCCCACAAGTTTCTCTTTCCTTTTTTTTTTTTCTCTCTCTCTCTCTCTCTCTCTCCTTCTCTCCTTTTCCCCGTCGTGCGAAATGCCCCCTTCCCACCGAATACACGGCTATCTTCAACTTGGCTTTCTCCACCTTTTCACTTTTGACTTTTCAAACTCTCACTCTCTCTCTGGACTCCCTCACTCTCTTGACATCTTCTTCTTCTCCTTCTCGGCTGGTTCGAAGAATTGCAGAAGCAGAATTAGCGGCCAGCAGCATTGAATGAGCCGCAGCCACGCCAGAGCTGTCGTTGCCGTCGTGCCGGAGCGCTGCCGCCATTCGTCTCCCGCTCGCCCGCTCGAACGCCATCCGCCCTCATACCCTCTGTCCTCCTCTCCGTGTGCTGCCCGAGGTTCCAGATTTGGGATGGATGTCGGAGCATCCAGCGCCGCGTGCGACGCCACCACCCTCCGCCGTGCTGCACGCCGTCACTCCGCCGTGCTGCACGCCGTCACTCCGCCGCTACTCCGCTCATCTCGGCCTCTTTCTCGCCCAGCTCCTCATCCCAGCGAGCTGTTCAGCTCGTCCCGGCCACTGTAGACCATTGCCAGAGCTCCTACCGCCACCGCTTTGGCCCGGTTTGGCCTCCTCCATCCACCTCAGCCCTTGCTCGCCTCAACCCAAGCCTTCCCCTCACCTTTCTCGGCCTCAACCGCAGTGAACAGAGAGTTGAGGAATGGGTATTGCAGCAACTTCGAGGCCCGTTTTGGTCGCCTTCCCGAGCCCGGATGCTCGGCCCGCTTTGAGGAAAGTTGATCCTCACATCGAGCCCGTCGTTTTGAGTGAGTTTTACTCACTAATGCCTTCTTAGTGTGCTAATTACACTTAAAGGTTAATTAGTGTTAATTAAGTGTAATTAGGTGGTTAGATTATAATTGATTAGTGATTATTAGTTAATTACATTGCATGTTAGTTGTTTGGTTAGTGTAATTAGATAGAGAATTACCTATAGTATTTATTGGATGCTTTTGGGATTTTTCCCGTCCCTTATTAGGTGTTAATTAAGCAAATCGGGCCTAGGTGGAATTTTTAGGAATTAAATATTAATTTTCGAAATTAATTATTAATTAATTATTTAATTATTTATTTCCGGAAATTCAACTGGGATGGCCAGTGACTGGGATTTTATGCTGATAATCGTGGTGCAGACCGTTTATTTAATTGAGCCTTATATTGTGCTAAATTGAATTTATTGTATTTATTTATTTAAATTTTCGAAATTAATTATTTAATTAATTATTTTCCGGAAATTCAACCGAGATGGCTAGTGACCAGAAAATTTCGCTGATGACTGTGGTGAAGTCCGTTTATTTAATCGGGTTTTATTTTGAGCTAAATTGAATTTTTAATATTAATTATTTAATTTTTGAAATTAATTAATTATTTATTTATTTTCCGAAAATTCAGTTGAGATGGCTAGTGACTGGAAAATTATGCTGATGACCGTGGTGAAGTCCGTTTATTTAATTGGGCTTTATTTTGAGTTAAATTGTATTTTTAATATTTATTAATTAATTTTCGAAATTAATTAATTAATTATTTATTTATTTTTGAAATTAAGATGGAGATGGTGACGACCGAAATCTTGTGCTGATTGTCGTGGCGCAGTTCGTTTATTTATTTGACTTTTGAATTGTGTCAAATTGAATCTTGAAAGTGGTCGAGTGGGATTGTAAAGCCATTGAATCTTGAAAGGGTCAAGTGGGACCGTAAAGCCATTGAATCTTGAAAGGGTCGAGTGGGACCGTAAAGCCATTGAATCCTGAAAGTGGTCGAGTGGGACCGTAAAGCTATCCATTGAATCTTGAAAGTGGTCGAGTGGGACCGTAAAGCCATTGAATATTTGAAAGTTGCTTGGTGGAGCCGTGATTACCACCTATAGCAAGTTATGTCCTAAGGACCGTGATTCATATTTGTGAATTGAGTTGGAATAGTTGAAATGACCGGAAGTGGTCTTGTGATTATGTAATCGACTAAGTCGATTGACCTTGCTTTGATTCGATTGTTGTGAATTGATTGATTGAGTGGAAATGACGTGGATCGGTCTTGTTGGCGTGTAATCGACTAGGTCGATTTGATCGATGCTTCGATCTGTGATGTGATTGCTTAGGTGCTTATTTGATATGTGCTAACATGCAGGTGGAATCTGAGGCCAAGGTAAGTCCTCTGTCTCATGTTGTGCATAGGCAGCCTTAAGGTGTATTAGTTTACTAATCGGGTCTTAGGGGGTAGAACTTTCTGAGACGTAGTCTCATCTCGGTTTGGGGAAAATATTTCAGGTCCCTATATGACGATTGTGGAGGACCGGAAGTCCTAGAGTTCGGAAGGTGGGGGCTGAAGAATTGGCGAATGGGTCTGACTAGTGGATGTTAAGACAATCAGCCTTTTGATAAGCCGATAATTTTGCAGACAGCCTAAGTTTGTAATGAACTAGTTTGTCTATAAAGACTTGTCTTGGTTTGAAAAATACGATCATACTTTTCTATCCTATTATTTTATTGTCTGGAGATTTATAATTGCTTCCGTATGTGCATATTTAAAATGAAAGGGTCGGTGATACTTAGTCCTGAGATATCGCATTTTAAAATCGACCAAAGGTAAGGGATGTGCACATGCCTGAGGATCGGGGCGTGACATTTAAACCATAGAACTGGATATACAATCCAATAACATCCAACGATTCAAACTGATCCTATAAACCAATTACGGTGCCAAAAGCCAACACCGGGTATTTTCAAGTTAAATACCAAAACTTCTCCAATTTCACTCAATTCCACATTTTTGGAATTATTAACCACAATCATCATTTTCACTTAATTTCACAATTATGCATACAATTGATACAAATTGACCGCACCGCCGCGATCGGTGCGAAATTCTAACGACCAAGCCATCCCAAAGCAAAATTTTCGAAATTATTAAATAATTAAATTTAATTCCGAAAATTAAATAATTAAATATTATTTTATAATAATATAATTTAATAAAATAATATTTATAAATTCGAAATAATTAGTTAATTAAAAATAATTAATTATGGCTTAAACTAGATTACACTAATTTAAACATACAATTAGCCCTAATTAAACATCAATTAAACTAATCATACAACTAATCTAATTTACATTAAAATAATCTAATCTAACCACCTAAACCTAATTAGACTAATCTAAACACTCCTTAAGCATGATTAATTTACTAAGCGAGGTTTAGAGGATAAACTCACCGGTTTTGCACGCCAGTGAGTTCACGGCCACCACGACACCAAGGCGGTCGATAAACCCCAAAGCGGCGACACCAATGGAGGCTGGGAAGACACCTAAAACGGGCCTCGAAGTCTCCAAAACCTTGCTGGTTGCTGCTTCTGATCTTGGCTGAACTGCAGAGAAGAAACCAGTAGCTTCAATGGCGAAAACGGGCCAATCGGAGCTCCGGCAAGCGGGTGGTTGGCAACCGGTGGCTCCCAGAGGTCTTGGGGGTCTTGCTGGAGGTTGGGATGGGCGGAGGAAGGACCGGAATGGGAGAAAAATGGCCGAAAACGCGAAACAGTGCAGGCTGCAGGCGGACCGACGGACCGGCGACCGGTTCCTTCACGGCGGCGCCCAGGCCGGACGGCGGCTCCGTTCGGGACGAAATTGGGCTAGTTGGAACGTTCTGTCTCTCCCGGTCACGGTGATATGTGGCTCGTTGGCTGATTCATCCGGGAGGACCACTTTTGACTCGATTCTTCACTGAAGGGTCAGCTGGAGCAGAAACTGAAGGAGAGGGAAAACGAGGAGAGAGAGAGCTCCGTTCGAGGGAGGCCGAATGGGGGGGAGAGAGAGAGTGAAGTGAGGGCTGTCAAGACCCCCATCAATGCTTGCTTCAAGTCCCCATGCCAAGCCATCATCATTTTCTCTCTCTTCTCTAGCATTTTCTCCCTACAACTAGGGGTATTTTGGTTATTTCACCTTGCACAAATTACAAATCTGACGTTGGGCTGAAATTGGTGGATGGGCCTAAGGATTGGGCTTGGCCATGAATAGGAATGGGCTTGGGAATTTGTTGGGCTTGAAATGGATAAGAATTGGCTCATGGGCTTAGAAGATAAATAGTAGGTTTGGCCCAATGGGCTTATTTGCTTGACTTAGACCCATTAAGGTGGCTGTCCAAATTTGAGCCTAGGGCCCACACTGGCTTGGCCCCGCCCACGATCTCACGGGCTCGCTTCCTCGGTCCGAAAATCCCTTTTCCAATTGCTCGGCTTAACTGGCTCTGTCGACTATTTGATGTAGCTTAATCCAAAGTCCGTCCCGGACATTCCCGATAATTCGAAGTCCAATCATAAGTTCTCTTGCCATGTCAATTTTGCCAAATGTCATTTCGGTTACAACTCAGACTGACGGGTGGCTGTGAGGATTCACGCGTGACCGACTCGTGCCAAACCACGTTCAAGACATCTCGATGCATGGACGTCATTGACTGCATGAAATTACGAATGATAGATTCTTATTTCAAAGTACACGATTACTGAGGATCAACATAGGGTCGTTCGTGGATTCGATAACAGTAAACGGAATCACCCGTCGTTCCATTATGTTCTGTCTGCGAATCAACTTTTAGTCGTCCTTAGAATCGGCCTGCGTATCTACAGGATCGTCCTCACGTAAACCTCACGGTCAAGTCGTTTTCCCAGGTCGAGTCCTTTAGTCGTACGAGTTCTGTCCTCATTAGCATTTCCCCTCAAGGTCAGTATCTTAGGAGTGATCAATTCCGAGTGAGATCAACCAACAATGCATTGACGAAATTCACATCCATTCATTCCTCAGAGGACTCGAATTTCAGGATGTCACATATTCCATATACTCCTCAACAAAAATGGTGCTGCAGAGAGAAGGAACAGAACCCTACTAGAAATGGTTAGGTCCATGATGGCGCATGCTAACTTACCTATCACTTTTTGGAGTGATGTGTTATTAACTGCTACCTATATACTTAACCGGGTGTCTTCCAAATGAGTTACTTCCACTCCATGAGTTATGGACAAGTAAAAAATCGGACTTAAGTTTTCTTAAACCATGGGGTTGTGCTGCCTATATTCATGAGCCCTCTCACAAGTTTGGGAAATTGGGTCCCAGAGGAAAGAAGAGTATTTTCATAAGATACTCTGAACACTCGAAAGGGTATGTTTTTATAGGTGAGTAGGAAAGTGGAAGTATAACTGAATTCGAATCACGGGATGTCACATTCTTATAGAATGAATTTCCTAAGAAGGACGAAATAGATGAGGATTACTTCTTATTTGAAACCTTGGATCCAGATAATGACCTTAGTGGAGTTCGTCCAAGTGGGAGTAACATGAGAAATGATGAATTTAATTCAACTCACTCTCAATTACAACAACATGATGAGATGATATCATCATTATCTAATCCGAGTGGGAGCATGATGGGGAATGATGCACAAAGTGTACAATCTGCCATACGGCGAACAAGTTGCAAAAGTATTCCCCGTCGACGTTTTGACATTGAAAGGGAAACTTTTATGGTTGCTTCACAAGATAAGGATAAGCCAGGAAATGTTAATGAAGCTCTAAATTGCCCTAGTAAGGAAAAATGGATGCATGCAATGGAAGAGGAGATGGAGTCAATGAAGTCAAACAATGTTTGGAAACTGGTTGATCTTCCAAAAGGACGCAAAACCATTGGGAACAAATATGTTCTCAAAATAAAGCGTAAAGCTGATGGTTCGATAGAAATGCATAAAGCTCGCCTTGTGGCGAAGGGGTATAATCAACAGGAAGGAATTGATTATGAAGAAACATTTTCTCCTATAATGAGATTTACCTCGATTCGCATTATTCTGGCAATAGTGGCAAGTATGGATTTTGAGTTACATCAAATGGATGTAAAGACTGCTTTCCTCAATGGAGAATTAGAGGAAAAAATATATATGGAACAATCTGCTGGTTTCATTATGGTAGGCCAAGAAGAAAATGTATGTCGACTTTTGAGATCGATATATGGCCTTAAGCAGTCGTCAAGACAATGGTATATACGTTTTCATAATGTCATAATGGCATATGATTTTACAATGATTGATGATGATCATTGTGTATATATCAAAAGATCTAAAAATCAATTTGTGATCATATCATTATATGTTGATGATATATTAATTGCCGGAAGTAATATGGAGTTTGTTAATACTATCAAGAGTTTGTCATCTTCCAACTTTAGATGAAAGACATGGGTGAGGCTGCATACATTCTTGGAGTTAAGATTTCAAGAGATCGTTCGAAGATGTCATTATCTCTTTCGCAAGAAACATACATAAATAAGGTTTTTGAATGATTTCGTATGCAAGATTATAAACCCATAGATACTCCTATTGTAAAAGGTGAAAGATTGAGCTATAGACTATGTCCAAGGACTCCATAAGAGAAGGAACAAATGCAACATGTTCCTTATGTTAGTGCTGTTGGGAGCTTGATGTATGTTATGATTTGTACAAGACTTGACATATGTTTTGTAGTTGGAATGGTGAGTAGATACCAATCCAATCCAGGTCAAACACATTGGAAAGCCGTTAAGAGAATACTGAGGTAACTGAAGGGAACTGCTGATTACAAGCTGAATTATCAATGAAAGGATCTACAACTTGAAGGCTATTCAAATGCTGATTGGGGAGGAGATTTAGATGAAAGGAAATCTACCTCTGGATTTTCTTTCTTACTGAATAATGACGACATATCTTGGAGCAGTAAGAAGCAAACATGCATAGCCTTGTCCATGATGAAAGCTGAGTTCGTGGCATTATCAGTAGCAGTACAAGAAGGAGTTTGGCTTAAGAGATTTTTGGATTATTTAGGTGTTATTGGGTATGCTGCAAATCCATTATTGGTTAATTGTGATAGCCAAGCAGCTATAGCGTACACTAAAGATCCAAAATAACATGGCAAGACCAAACATATAGATACCAAGTATAATTTTGTCAAGGATATGGTTGTACGAAAAGATGTGAACTTATAGTACATATCTATGCATAGAATGGTAGCAGATCATATGACAGAGCCAATACCTAAAGATGTGTTTTGTGGTCATGTAAAATCTTTAAGATTGCATAGAGGTTGATGTACTGAATATTGTAATTTCCCTGAAATGTTCACATTTAATGAATTTGTGTTTTTCTATTATTAATGCCTATGAATCTTTGTTTGACGTTTATGCATCTTAATGCTCAGTGCATTATGTAAAGTTGAGAAAGTATGTTGGATAGATAAAAGATTAGCTCATTCACACGGGTAATCGCCTCTATTTACTATGTGATAAATAGAGATGAAATGATTTTTAAGCTTATTATCTAGCTAATAATCGAGAGCTTAAGCTTAATATATATATATATATATATCACATTAACTAAGTGTTAAGATGATGACATAATATTTACTATGTCCAAGAGTAAAATAAGCCACATATTTTACTTTATCTGTCTATGATGCCAAATGTGAGTTCTGATGAATTCTGTGTATGAGTAGATATGTGAACTCAAGTTAGACATTAGGTATGTCTGAACTATTATCTGTACAGTATTTGATGGTGTAGACATACGCTCCGTGGGAAATGAGTTAATATTGTAATACGTATTTCATACCACGTATGCATGAGACGACCAATAAGAGTGGCAAAAGTTTAATCTCAACTTTTATGCCGTGTGAGACTCTTAAGGAAAAGAGTTCCTCAATTTTAGTGCCCTCATGACTTTTGCTTATTCTCAAGATTTCTATTCAGTGTTTGCTATCTTAGGATGTTGCCAATGATCATGAATTGATTCAATCTAATGGGACATTTCTAGAACATCAAGTTGAACTGAAATTGAGAGTTTGAAGGAAAGAGGAAGATCGAATATGGAAAATCACATTCTAGTTTTGTATTCACTAGTTGACCAGTTATGACTGTCTTTGGGATAATCATAATTGTGAATACAATATATCATTGTTTTAAAAAGAGATCAAGAGAGATATAAACGTGATTGATCGATCTAGGGTATTGCATACTAAATCTACTCAGAGTGTAATGCCCATTATGAGCTGCTATATATTCCTAACAGATGTATGGCAATGAGCTCTCAAAGTATGCTAGTCGTACGGATTATTCACCGGTATGAATGTTGCAGAGAGATAAAGAAGATCCTGTTCGGCCCACCATGTGCAAGTGGGAGATGATGGTTTTTATTCATGTGTTGATGGGACTAAGTGGGCCCGTTCGCCCATGTTGGGCCTAAAAGCCCGGCCCGCAGGATAAGAGCCCATGGAGGAATGGTTGCGATATGAAAGGCTACGTTGTTTAGATATGAGGAGTTGTGTCTTTTGGGGGAATGTTTTATATTGAAGAGTTACGTCTGTTGGAGAAGACGTAAGAGAGAAAAGAAAAAGGGAACGTACCCCTTCAACCATCGTACGTTGTTTTTTGTCTCTCTCTCTCCCTCTAAGAAACGTAAGAGAATACTACCCTCAAAAAACGTCTTTTCTCCCCCTAATAGCGACAACACGCTCCTCGGTAGAACGGGATCAAGATTCTTCCTCAAACTTCAACATTGGTGTTTAATCTGTGGACAATAAGATACGCTCGATTTCGTGGTATATCTTTGATGATACATGTGATTCTTGGGCTTGTATTCCGCATTCGTTTTAGGGGTTCGATTTAGTGTCGAATCTGTTTTAGGGAATCCGTTATTTCCAACAATAGGATTCTTAATATAAATTTCCTGCTTGTGCACACTATCTTACTTGGCGAATTCTATCATTTGCACTAGTTTAAATACATGCATCATTCGAGAGCGCAAGTGCCTTTGATGGCTTATGGCCTGAGGCATGGCGTAATTGTTTTTTTGCCTCATCAAAAGTGTTGCTTAGAGGACCTGAATATTCTTTTGATAGGAATCGTCTGTTTAGATGATCATAATTGCTACCATTGGTACACACTACCAATAACAACATGATAGTCGCGGTGTGCATTCTAGTCGAACAACGTGGTTTCAACTTCGAGTTGTGATGCTAACTGTGCTCGCGCTAGTGGTTCTAAAATGTTGATGAACAGAGCTGAATCTGACAAGCTACTAGCCATTCCTGTCGGTTTTGTTGGATCAGAAGAGGTGGTAAGGTCTGCTCCACATCTTGTACCTAGCGGTAATCTTTCTTGTCCTTCATTGGAAGAACAAGGAATGAGAATAAATGCTGCATTAGACGCTGCCCATGCACCAATTTCTCATCTCTCAAACCTCATTGCTGACGGCCACTGGGCTGCAAACTTCAGGGGACCTTTCCAACCATCAGACTTTTAATGGCTCGAAGCTTGAGCCACTTGGATTCATACCCTATCCCTTACTTTCTCTGAAGGTATTTATGATATTTAACACTTAGCTCGACATTCTGCGTCGTCGATCTTACTTGGTTTGGACTACCTACTGGCGAATCTCTTCATGTAAAGGTTTGGCTTGGAATATTACTTGTCAGCATAGTTTTATAGACATGGCGGTTCTGTTCTTTTACCCATCAGTGCATTCGACTCGTGGTGCAACAATCTGAAAAAAGCTTTTAATATGCTATTTGAGAGTCAGCTTTCAGCAGTGATCTCGAACAATTTCGTGTTCTCCAAACCGAGACTTGTTCAGAGTCATTGAAAACCTTCAATTTCTGACCTTGTACTAGGAAGGTCCTTCCCGCTTTATCTGTTTCTAGATACTTTAAAAACCATCTAAAGTAATTGAAAAGACCATGCAGAAAAAGTTAATTGCTGTTGTACTTGGCGAGGTGACCCAAGTTTAACTAGCAGCATGCGCTTTTGCCACTTCTCTATGTATTCTTACTCCTGAAGAATAGCGTTTTTGTAGCTTCCATTCAGGAGTACCTTGCTAATTCGGCATCAGGTCAAGGGTTCTCTGTCTGCAATATCTGAGTGAAGTGGATATCGCGCGTTCCTTATCACATCGGTGTTTGGAGGAATGTTTGCTAAGCAAGAAAACTCATGTGTGGGGGACAACAGTGAGGAATATAGTACTTGTTTGGAAGAATGTAAGGCACCATCTCATGACTTATCATCGAGTGAATGCACAAATTCTTACTGCATTGAGATATTGTGCTTTTGTAATACATCACATCCTCTAACATGACATCACGTGTTCAATTTCTATTCATCGTAAAGGCAAAAATTGATAGCCACTCTGTCTATCCTCTTTGACGTGCGCCAATCGTTCATCGGTTAGGCTAGGACCCATCTAGAAACAAGAGGTCGAAGTCAGAGATTGCTTGAGCAGGTAGCTGATGTCGAGCTGGTTGATCGAGTGGGGGTTGAAGGGTGGGGGTGAGAGCTTTTGATGGAAACGAGAGAGATTCGTTGCTCAAAATGCAAACATTAACATGAAGAAAAAATTACATTGTTATGCCAAGAGGATTCACATGAAACAGAAATTATAATGAATGTCGCATACAACATTAATTGTCATTTATAAAATATGGACATAATGAGTCTAATAGAAAACACCAATGCTATATGAAAAACATATAAAAGCTTCATAGATTACATTATCAATGATGGTACATGCTGATAGTGTTAATTATATTTCACATCTCATTTCTACAAGAGGAGAACAATCACACAATACATGATTTTGTAACTCATTGTCGTGGTCAAATTGGTAACTGCCATAAATTATCGGAGCACTTGATGAAGATGAGACCATTTCACGTTCTATCTCATTGTTGTCATCATTAGTTAGTGCCTCTATCGGATACAAAAGCGGTTTTGGAGGTAGTTGCAGTTTATCGATATCTCCTTCAAGCATATCTAGAACATTCCTCATTGACAGCCGATCATTAGGGCTCAACTGTATGCACCATAGCGCAACGATTATCATCTTCCTAGTTTCTCTTTCCTTTTCTATGACTTCTACCCTTTCAACCTCCTTTTCTTTGCTGAGTTGATCATAAACCCACAAAGGAAAGTAAATTTGACTTGAATGCCCTGCATGTGCATTTGTATTTCTCCTTCTACCGGCCATTTCCATCAACATCATCCCAAAACTGTAAACATCGGCTTTATAAGAAATGCCACCAATGTCTTTGTAGAATAGCTCAGGTGCCATATAACCCAAGGTTCCTCTTGCTGTAGTCAACGATACTAGGCTATGACCGATGGGATAAAGTCTTGCTAGTCCAAAGTCAGAAATTTTTGGAGTGAAACTTTGGTCTAGGAGAATGTTGTGAGGCTTGATATCAAAGTGTAGAATTTGCATATCACATCCCCGATGTAGATACTCTATCGCTCTAGCTATGCCAAGAGAGATCTCATGCATTTTGTTATAATCAAGAGGATCATCACCATCCTTATTGGAAATATGTTTATCCAAAGAGCCATTCGGCATGAAATCGTAGACCAGAGCTTGTTTGGAGTAATCGAAGCAAAAACCAACAAGTTGCACTACATTGATGTGGTGGATCCTTCCAATTATGGCCACTTCACTAATAAAATCTTGGCCATTAGATTTTGGTTTGTTCAAAATCTTAACCGCAACTTCATTGCCACTTCTAAGAATTCCTCTATACACAGAGCCATATCCCCCCTCACTTAATTTGGATTTGAAATTTTTTGTAATCTTCTTGATATCCGAGTAAGAGTACCTTACGGGCAAAAAGTTGTTGTGAACTTGTAGGAATTTTTCGATGTTTGCGTCGATCGTCCAGTGCCTTCTCATCCACTTATAGATTAGAAGTGTCTACACACATGGAGCTCCGAGTATGAATTTTGCTGCGACGTAGTTGGCTACATAGAAATTGTCCATAGATTAGTGCAGTGCAATAAATTTTTGGTAAACAAAATTGTTTTTAATCAGAGTGCTTCTTGAGATCATCATAGTTGTGAGGAGAAAAGGCCCAGCAGTCATACCCAAGAAAAAGGCGAGGCGCCAACCTACAATTTCCGCGTACCAATGCTTGGTCCACGCAGAATTAGGGGTGCCTGCAACAGATTAATTAGAGTCGTTGATCAATCAATGAAGAATTAAATTTATCATTTTAGCAGTTAAACATAAATATAATTTACTCTCCTTGACAGCGCTCAGATCACAGTTAATTCAATTCACCTAGGGAATCCATGCCATCGTAGCATGATATTTTCTCTTGAAGAAAAGCGATCTTGCTTTTGTTCACCTATATATACCAAATGATTCATAAGTTCACGTCTCGCTCCCGCGTAATTCTAATTTACAAACGTCATTCAATACGCGTGCAGTTTATTCAACCGCATAACAATAACAGCCATGCAAGGGACACGAGCAACAATTAAATCAACCATTTTTCCTCAAACAAAAATGAAGTAACAATGTCAAATCCAGAAAAGCTCCAAGATTCGTAAAATAAACGAGAGCAGCGCATGCCGACCCTACTAAGAAATCTATTTAAACTTTTCTACTTAAGTGGCAATTTTTTCTATTATGTTTTTAAAGAGACTAGTGTCTTAATGTATGGATTTTATTAAAAATACCCAATTAAAACCTGCCACGTCACTTCATAAGAAATTTTGATCAGATCTCTTAGTGAAGCTAGCATTTAAGAAAAGGAGGAGGAGGAAGAAGAGAAAAAGAAAGAACAGTTGAAGGGAACGTCGCTTATGGAAATAATAGCCGCAGAACCCCCTTCGGTTAATAAAACTTAAGAAGTGACATGGAAAGGATACTTGCTTAGAAATGAGGAACGGATAGGAGAGAGTGAATCCCTCGACCATCTTGTTGTGGAGGTCCTTGTTGTTGTAAAATATGACTTCGAAATTGGGTAGTACAATGAAATCGGATCGAGTAAAACAAATCGGACTTTGAGGCGTGATATCACTTTCTTTAAGGATTTATTTACCCCACAACGTTGCTAATGGTCACCGGCAAAAATCCTCCAGGATACAACAAAGTCTCGGATGAGAATACTAGATAGCAATTCAAGTATTTCTCCAGGGTTTCTCTAAGAAACAATCGAAAAATTGGCTGCTGTTTTTTAGAAAGAAGACTCGAAAATGACCACACATTTTCTTTCTGAAAAATTACAAGTATATATATGAAACAGTCTTGCAACTCTTCGTGAAAAATTGCGAACAAACACGTCTTTAGAAAATTGTTCGTATAAACAAATGCGACTCTTCGGAAGAAGTCGAAAAACGAACAATTGCAACCCTTCGGGAAAGTTAAAATCGAATAAGTAATTTTCCAAAGGTTGTCTTGAAAAGACAAACAAAATTCGGAATAATTAATTAATTAATTAATTTTTTAAATTTCGAATTTTCATTTTATATATTTTATTTCCGAAATTCTCAAAATAAAAGACAACCTTTGAGTTTACTAAAAAATTAATAACAAAGAAATAAAAATTAGAATAAATAACAAAGGGATTAGTGTTAATTAAACCGCGGGCGCGCAGGCGTGCTAAGTGCGCCAAATAATGGCACCAAAATCGCGCAATTATTCGAGCACCTGCACGCGGGTATGGTGGGGTCTAACCCCACCCAATCATTCTTTAAGTACATAAAGAAAAACCCGCACTTTTAAATTAGCCCACTCTCTCCCACTTTTTCTATGTGGGACAAAGAAAACACTCTATTTGTTTTAACAAACAAACCTCCAACAATCCCCCACTTTGTTTGTAAAACAAGGATTTCAAAATTAAAATTTTTAAAAACCATACAGCCAAAATTTCAGTAAGATTAATATACATACATAAAGGTCTCTTTCGAGTTAAACCTTTACTTAGTGCAAGTATATCAAAGCTCTATCAAAGTGACAAGTAGCTCGGCTTTAAACTTATACTTTTATGTAATAGAACCGGATATACCACGCATACACTAACCTCTTGTTTCAGTGAGAAGTTCTATATTACTGTGCACTATTATGTCATTGTACTTGATCCTGTTTCATGAGCTCTCTAGAAAGCAACCCTCACTTTCGTAAGAAGCAGCATCACTTCTAAGCTCATATATGTGAAGTATCTACCATGTGTTTCCGTTACTATCAACACACTACAAACTTGTATCATACTTCATTAAGAATTCAATTCAGCCTACAAAACGTAATGCACGATACCGACTTCTCATATCGGGCTATGTCAGTATCAAACAATCACATTCAATAACTTGTTCTTACCCATTAAACCTTGTAACTAGTGATGTTCTAGAAAAAAGGTCGGGTTACCATTATTGGTGATTTCAATTAAAGGGTTTCAGCCCCATTTATTGTGAGGTCGTTATTACCATATGTCTTGGTAAAGCCTTCGTCAAAGGATTGGCAAGATTTTTACTTGACCTCATATAGACAATTGTTATGGTACCATCTTTAATCAATTGTCTCACATATTCATGTCTTAGATTAATGTGTCTAGACTTACCATTATAGGTGCTACTATAGGCTCTTGCCAAAGTGGCCTGACTATCACTGTCACGCCCTGATCCTTCGAGCGCGCGAACATCCCACTCTGGTCGATACAAATGCGACTTCCCAGGACACGTCGTCGACCCATTCATTTTTATTGCACATGCGGTAGCGAAACAAATCCCCTGACAACATCTAACTTGGGATAGAAAAGCAGGCAATCAATCACAACCAAACAAGCTTTCTTATAAACACATAGGTTTATATACAACACTGGATTGACTACAAAATAGACCGGCTTAACAAAAAGGGAACTTTCCTATGACCAACTTGTCAGACACGTTCGGCGATTCTTCAGCCTCCACCTTCCGAACTCCAAGACTTCCGGTCCTCCACGACCGTCATCTAGGGACCTGAAATATTATCCCACAACCGGGATGAGACTACGTCTCAGCGAGTCCTACCCTCTAAAACTCAATTAGGAAGAAAATACGCCTCAGGGCGCTCTAGCCACACAAATAGGATAGAGGGCTTACCTCGCCTCAGTCCCTTTCCTGCACGTCAGTACAATTCATATCGTACAAGCTGAAACTACCGACACTTACATCGGTCTATCAATTCAATCAATCCAATCATTCGCAATGATTCAATTCAATCATATTATCTATCTTTCCATACCGTCTATCAAACCAGTCGTTAATACGACAAATGCTCTCCAAAGCTATATTATATAGACGGTAGCTCGCTGAAGCTGTAGCGTATAGATAGCTCACTGAAGCTGTAGCGTATATGTATATAATATTTGCTCGATTAAGCTGATACATATATAAACAACTGCTCGCCAAAGCTATCAATTCAACAATAACCCAAACCAATCCTCAATCAAATCAATCAATAGATTCAAACTGGTCCTACCAACCAATTACGATGCCAATAGCTGACATCGGATATTTTCAAGTTAAATATCAAAACTTCTCCAATTTCACTTAATTCCACATTATTGGAATTATTAACCACAATCATCAATCACTCAATTTCTCAATTTAAACATACAATTAGCACAAACTGACCGCACTGCTGTGATCGTGCGAAATTCTAACGATCGACCATCCCGGCAAAATTTTCGAAATTATTAAATAATTAAATTTAATTCCGAAAATTAAATAATTAAATATTATATTATAATAATATCATTTAATAAAATAATATTTATAAAATTCGAAATAATTAATTAATTAATAATAATCAATTAGGGCTTAAACAAGATTACACTAATTTAATCATACAATTAGCCCTAATTAAACATTCATTAAGCTAATCATACAACTAATCTAATTTACATTAAAATAATCTAATCTAACCACCTAAACCTAATTAGACTAATCTAAACACCCCTTAAGCGTCATTAACTCACTAAGCAAGGATTAGAGGATAAACTCACCGGTTTTGCGCGTCGGTGAGTTCACGGCGACCACGACACCAAGGCGGTCGATAAACCCCAAAGAGGCGACACCAATGGAGGCCGGGAAGACACTGAAAAGGGCCTCGAAGTCTGGAACTTCTTGCTGTCTTCTGCTTCTGATCTGGGCTGAACTGCAGAGAAGAAACCAGCAACTTCAACGGCGAAAACGGGCCGATCGGAGCTCTGGCAAGCGGGTGGTTGGCAACCGGTGGCTCCCGGAGGTCTTGGGGATCTTATAGGAGGTTGGGATGGGCAAAGGAAGGGTCGGAAAGGGGCGAAACAGCAAGAAAATGCGGAACAGGCGGAGCAGGGCGGAACCAGACGGTCCGGCGAGCGGCAGCTTCTCTCAGGATTTCGGGACAGACGGAGAATCGTTCCGGCGAGCGGAGGGATGCTCCTTAACGGGTCTGGATGTCCTCGTCACGGAAGTGGGTGGAGCGTTTGCTGATTCATCCGGGAAGTCGACTTTTAACTCAAATCTTTGGCGAAAGGTCGGCTGGAGCAGAAACTGGAACGAGGAGAAAACAGGGGAGGAAAACGGCCGACGATGGCCTTTCGGGCGTGCGACGATGGAGGGGCTGGTGCTGCTCGGTTTCCTCTGGTTTTTGCTAAGCTTCTCTCCTTCAACAACAATGGAGAAAGCCTTGGATTAAGGGAGAAGAAGCTGCTGAAGAGTGGGGGGTCTCCTTAGGCTCTCTAGAGCTCAACACTTGCCATCTTCTCATTGGCTTTGTCCCCACCATGACACCACATGACCTCAGCCACTCTCTCTCCTCCAATCTTCCTCTACAAGCTTGGTAATAGGTGCAAAATGTCCCTAGCCCCATGGCATACGAATTTTAGACATTTGTGCATCAAATTCAATCAATTCTCACTCAATTCCATCCAATTGAAGCTCAATTAAATCAACCCATGTGTCCTCGGCCTTCTCATGACATTTCCCCGTCAAATGATCCAACTTGCATCCCGAAGATTTAATTAAAAACGGCCCTCTGACAATCTCGAACAAAAACGGCCTTACTTTACTTTTCTACCAAAAATCTCGGTTTGTAGAAAAATCTTCTGGAGATGAGTCGACATTTCTAAAATGAATTGTGACTTGATAGAACTTCCAATTTCTGTAATCGGGTTCAATTTCACGGTTAAATTCGATCTGGCGCGACTTTAGCGCGTCCTAACCTACCAGGTAGCTTTTAGGAATTTTCTGTGCAAATGACATGTGGTAGCCACAAAGTGCATCTTCAACATATTGGTGACTCTCAATTGTCGTAGAAATCTCGAGGTTTCAAATACGGACACAGGGTACCAAAACGATAGAGAAATCGGTTTAGTGCCGATCAACAAGAATTGTGCAATTAGGTGGAATCACCCATACTGAATTACATGGTTCTGTTGAATCGACCTATCTCCGGTCTCTAATCGGTCTGTGCCGTAATGACCCTTGCAGATTAGTACGGTCGAGCAGTCGTTTCCTAGTCGAATTCTCAAGTCTATTGCGTTTAGATTCCTTAACGGCTTCACCTGATAGATTAGTTATCTCGTGAGTGATCAGCTCAGAGAAGAAAGCTATAGACGCGAAGATGAAATGCCCGACTTATTTAATTGAAACCAGAATTTGAAAATCGGGATGTCACAATCACAGTGGATAGAAATAGGAGGCATAGGACTAGGCCATAATTTGATATCTAACAACAAATTTCTAATCCATTCAGCCTCTTTCCCAGCTGCCGCTAAAGTAATAAATTCAGATTCCATTGTTGAGTGAGTTATACATGTTTGTTTCTTGCTCGCCCAAGATACAGTACCTCCAGCTAGTGTGAAGATCCATCCAAAAGTGGAACGCTCATCTCCCACACTTGTAATCCAACTAGCATCAGTGTATCCTTCTAATACAGCCGGATAATCATTGTAGAACAATCCTAAATTTTTAGTTCTCTTAAGATAACCAAAAATTCTAGTAATAGCTCTCCAAGGTTCTGTACTTGGATTACTAGGATACCTACTCAACTTGCATACAGAATAAGCAATATCGGGTCTAGTACAATGCATTGCATACATTAAAGACCCTACAACACTTGCATATTCTAGTTGTGCCACCGCTCTACCGGTATTATAATTTAATTTAGTATTGGAATCAAATGGAGTACTTATTTTTTTAAAACCAAGATGTTGAAATTTATTTAATAATTTTTCAACATAACTACATTGGCTTAAAGAGTAACCCCCACTATTTTTCTTAACTTTAATACCTAAGATAGTATCTATTTCACCCAAATCCTTCATTTTAAACATGTAAGTTAGATATTTCTTAGTCTCATTAACTCCAGTCATATTCATTCCATAGATAAGCATATCATCAACATACAAGCACACTAAGAGACCATAGTCTTTAGTGAATTTAGAGTATATACACCTACCGGCACTATTATTGATGAAACCATTTGACAATATGACCGAATTAAAATTTTCGTGCCACTGCTTAGGAGCTTGCTTAAGTCCATAAAGAGACTTAATCAATTTACATACTTTTCTTTCATTTCCAGGAAGAACAAAACCCTCCAGTTGTTCCATGTAAATCTCCTCATTTAAGTCTTCATTTAAGAAAGCAGTTTTAACATCCATTTGATGAACACAAAGATCATAAATGGAAGCTAGAGCAAAAAGAACTCGAATGGAAGTTATACGTGCAACAGGAGCATATGTATCAAAATAATATATTCCTTCTTTTTGTCTATATCCCTTAACTACAAGCCTAGCTTTAAAAGCTTGAATAGAACCATCAGAATGATATTTTCTTCTAAAAACCCATTTGCATCCAATAAGTTTTGATCCTTTCGGTAAATCTACTAATACCCAAGTATTATTGGACATAATTGAGTCCATTTCATCATTCACAGCTTCTTTCCAAAAAGAAGCATCTCTAGAAGACATAGCATCATCAAAGCTTCCAGGATCATCTTCTAAATTTAACACTAAAGGGTATTTATTTACCACTTTATTATCTCCATCTCCTTCAACAAGAAAAACATGAGTAATAAAATCAGGACCTAAGTCTTTTATTTTCCTAGCTTTAGTACTTCTCCTTGGTTCAATCATGTCTTTAGAATCATTCGTTTATTTCTCTTGAGAATCACTTTGAGTTTCCATAGATCTTGAATTATTTTCAATAATTTCAGAACTTGTAAAACATTTATTTTCAAAGAATTCAACGTCTCTCGATTCTACTATGATATTGGACTCTAAATCAAGAAGCCTATAAGCTTTACTATTTTCAGCATAGCCAACGAAAACACTTTTGATAGCTCTAGGACCGAGCTTTGTTTTCTTAGGATCTGGAGCTCGGTAGTATGCCAAGCACCCCGACACTTTAAGATATGACAAATTTGGCTTTTTACCTTTCCATATTTCATAAGGGGTTATGTCATTTTTCTTGAAAGGTATTCTGTTATGAATATAACATGCAGTAAGTAATGCTTCTCCCCAAAGATTAATTGGTAGCTTTGAATTTGAAAGCATACAATTAACCATTTCTCCAAGAGATCGATTTTTCCTTTCAGCTAAACAATTTTGTTGTGGAGTATATGGTGTTGAAGCTTGATGAATAATACCATGTTCTTCACAAAATGAAGAGAATTCATTTAAGAAATATTCTCCACCTCTATCTGATCGTAGAACTTTAATTTTCTTTTCTAATTGATTCTCTACTTCAGCCTTATATTTCTTAAACATGGTAAATGCTTCATCCTTCGATCTCATGAGATAAACATATAAGAACCTACTACAATCATCCACAAAGGTAATAAAATACCTTTTACCTCCACGTGTTAGCATACCATTAAATTCACATATATCACTATGAACCAAATCCAATAAATTCGAATTTCTTTTAACAATAGGAAATGGCTTCTTAGTAAGTTTTGACTTAGCACATATTTCACATTTGTTGGTACCTTGCTCCTCCGCTTTGTACTTGAATTCCAGTGCATTCCAAATTTCTCTGGCCGACTTCATTTCAGTGAATAAGTTGTACAGACGATCAGAGATTGTGTTCAGAATGTGTCCTCGACAAAGTAATTCATCCTCCGCACGTTTCTTCTTTTCCTTATTAACCCTCTCCATGGCTTCAGCACTTGGCTGTCCTCCCTCGGCAGTAGGCTTAGGATCTTCTATAGGCACCAAGTTAGGATCCAGTATGTAGGAAATCTTCAGAGCAGTGAGTAAGAACATCATCTTGTCCCTCCAGCGAGCAAAATTGTTCCCATCGAACCGGTCCAATTTGACCATATCTTGATTCATAACTTTGATTGTCTCCGACTCCATTGTAGCAAAATAAATCCTTAAAATTATTGTAAAATATGGCTTCGAAATTGGGTAGTACAATGAAATCGGATCGAGTAAAACAACTCGGACTTTGAGGCGTGATATCACTTTCTTTAAAGATTTATTTGCCCCACAACGTTGCTAATGGTCACCGGCAAAAATCCTCCAGGATACAACAAAGTCTCAGATGAGAATACTAGATAGCAATTCAAGTATTTCTTTAGGGTCTCTCTAAGAAACAATCGAAAAATTGGCTGCTGTTTTTTAGAAAGAAGACTTGAAAATGACCACACATTTTCTTTCCGAAAAATGACAAGAATATATATGAAACAGTCTTGCAACTCTTCGTGAAAAATTGCAAACAAACATGTCTTTAGAAAATTGTTTGTATAAACAAATGCGACTCTTTGGAAGAAGTCAAAAACGAACAATTGCAACCCTTTGGGAAAGTTAAAACCGAATAAGTAATTTTCCAAAGGTTGTCTTGAAAAGATACAAATAAAATTCGAAATAATTAATTAATTATTTTTTTTAAATTTCGAATTTTCATTTTATATATTTTATTTCCGAAATTCTCAAAATAAAAGACAACCTTTGAGTTTACTAAAAAATTAATAACAAAGAAATAAAAATTAGAATAAATAACAAAGGGATTAGTGTTAATTAAACCACGGGCGCGCAGACGTGCTAAGTGCGCCAAAATCGCGCAATTATTTGCGCACCCGCATGCGGGTATGGTGGGGGTCTAACCCCACCCAATCATTCTTTAAGTACATAGAGAAAAACCCGCACTTTTAAATTAGCCCACTCCCTCCCACTTTTCCTATGTGGGACAAAGAAAACACTCTGTTTGTTTTAACAAACAAACCTCCAACACTTGTATGGTAAGCTCCCATACTGATCCCCTTTCCGCCCTGAGATTTGATCCGATGCGAATGTCATCATGGTTACAGTGCAAGAGTTCTTGATATCCCCTACTTGTAGATCTCCGAGTACAGCGTATGAGTACACCTTCATTTGGGAAAAATAAGGAGTTGTGTCGGCAGAATATGCGCCCTCAATACATGGTTTGACATCAATATAAGAAGTAGAAGTAACAGGTTGTGAGCACTTCATGAAGGCCACAGTGACATTGTGATTTGGCAAATGATATAACTCACCAAATGGACTAGACCAATTGAAGTGCGCCAATGGGTCACGAGGAAGGGATGAGCAATTACCCTTCTGCAATCCATCATCAACCACCGTGATATTACCACGGACGTAATCTTGGTCATAATAGAAATCGTAATGAATCGACTTCATATAATATCGGCTAGCATTTAAATATTGAACAGTGCGGTTATTTTTACAAACTAGCTCATACCGAGATTGACCGTAGTTTTTTGGATCGCCTTTCATTCGAAAATGATAACTTATATTACGGATCTCACCGTAAGATGACGGGGCACACAAGTGATTCTTCTTCGCATCACAACTCGTCCCTAACAATAGCAGAACATGCAATATGAGAAGTAAAACAGGGAGCATAAATATCGAGCTGCAAGAAATAATCATCTCTTTATCGTTTGGTCTGGTGCAATGGAAGTTTTAGCTCACTTGGTAATGCGAGGGATGCTTAATAAAGGGTTGGGAGTCATCGGTCATCGAAACGTCCAAGTCAACCCTAAAACAAAGTCTAGCGAAGAAAAACTTAAAAAGTATGGCCCCGCAAAAACACGATCTCGAGTGATAGATAGCTTTCACATTCACTAGGGAGGAAATTTCTCTGCATTATCCAGATTTGATTTTTCTTGGCAAATTAATTCTCTCTAGAAATTTATTTTAGTATCTTGAAAAAGAATCGGTTATAATATTTTGTACCCTAAACTCAATCAAAATCCTTTCAAATGAGGCATCTGGCGTTCTATTTTATTTTCAAGGCCAATATTTCATAAGTGTTGCTTCGTTAAATTTTGAAGACGAAAAGGAAAAGGATGATGTATTTCATCGTATAAATTTTTTCATTTTTGAGAAAAAAAATTAGTGACCAAGAAAGAGGTTAATGTTAAATGACGGGTACATAGATTTTAACTTTTATAATGTCGCTTTCCGCAAAAATAGAAAGAAAATAAGGAACGGGCGCTTCTTGATTATGGATGATGTGAAACTTTATGAAAGAAAGAAAGCAATATGGTAAATTCTCAACTAGTGATGGGACCGACACATCTCGATTAGAAACTCACTCGCATCGTCGTGGATCGACACATGCAAGGACTATAGATGCAACATTTGAATTCACAAAAATAATGTGATGTTTACTTATTCACTATGCTTAAATTTTTATATCACTCTCTTGTAATTGTGCTATAATTATGAATATGACCGTCGTCTCTTTTCCATAATTGAACCACTTAATGAATGACAAGCTGATTTCAATAAAAAAGGCAATACGATAATTTCTCAACCAACAATCAATCGATGCGGGTCTCGATTAGAAATTCACTTGCTTCGTCATTCTTGACATGCACAAAGACTATAGGTGTAATATTCGCATGCAC
This sequence comes from Eucalyptus grandis, assembly GCF_016545825.1. Lineage (NCBI taxonomy): Eukaryota > Viridiplantae > Streptophyta > Magnoliopsida > Myrtales > Myrtaceae > Eucalyptus > Eucalyptus grandis. The sequence continues at coordinate 17,270,512 of NC_052619.1, read as the reverse complement.
AAAAATAAACTAATATGTACTTATTCACTATCAATTGAAATATTATTCTTGTGGATCAGTCAATCACTCACCTATAAAATAGTCTCATCTTTTTCTCACAATATATCGAACCGGCCTACTACAATATCCAATTGAAACATGCCACATCACTCAGTAAGTAAATTTTTATACGATCCCTCAGTAGAGCTAACATTTAAGAAAAGGATGAGGATGAAGAAAGAAACAAAGAAAGAACTGGGAAAGTGAGCTTTCGGGAATCATAGTGTCTGCACCTCTCCCTTTGGTATCCGAAACCTAAGTAGCAAAACTCGAAACTTGTTGGTGTCAAGAGTTTAAAATAGGAGATAGTGAATCCCTCGACCGTCATGTTGTGGAGGTCCTTATACGGTGAGCTCGCACGATTATATCGATCCTTTTTCCACCCTGGGATATAATGCGGTATTAAAGCCTTTATGGTCATGGTGTAAGTATCCTTGATGTCCCCTACTCGGAGATCAAACCCATGTACAGCGTATGAGTACACCATCATTTGGGGAAAAAATAGGGGGCATATCGGAAGGATATGCTCCCTCAATACATGGTTAAGTATTTACTTACGAACCGTATGGATCATTATCACTAAAGTTGGAGAGCGCCAATAAGTAATGAGGGAGGGATGAACAATTACTTTTTTGCAGTCCATTGTCTTTTTTTTTTTTTTTTTTTTTTTTTTTTTGCAGTCCATTGTCAACCACCGCGATTTCGCCATCGAATAAACATTTGCTGAGATTGGAATGGTACGAAATTGATTTCACATAATATTGGCCGGCATATAGATATAGAACAATGCAATTATTTTCACAAGCTAGCTTATGTTCATAGCGGTCGCATCCTTTTGAATTGCCTTTCAAGCGAAAGTGATAGTGTATGTCGCAAAATTTGTTGCAAGATGAAGTGGTGCACAAATGATTCTTCTTCACACCATAACTTGTCCCTAATAGCAGCAGAACATACAATATGAAAAGAAAAACACTAAATAGGCTTATGGAGCTCAGAGACTTAATCGTCTCTCTATCATTTGATTTGATGCAATGAAAGTTTTTGCTAATTGGTAACGTGATGGAGGCCCAGTAATATGAATGAAAAGAGCTGGGAGTCACTGGTCATACAAATGTCCAAGTCAACCAATAAAGCAAAGTACGGCGAAGAAAAAGTGGGTATTGTGTGGAAATTGCAGTCCTTGCAGTTAAGGTGTCAAAACACGGTGTTGGTATTATTTATGCATTGCTTTCACATTGATTAAAAAAAGAAACTTCTATAAATTTTCCAGATTGAATCAAAATCCTTTCGAGTGAGGCATTGCCGTTCTATTTTCTTTTTCGAGACTAATATTTCATAAGTGTCACTTCGTTAAGTTGTGAAGATGAAAAGGAAAAAGATGTTGTATTTCATCGTCTAAGCTTTTTTCTTTTTTGACAAAAAAATAGAAATTGGTAACAAAAATAGACTATTGACAAGAATATTAACTTGTATAATGCCGTCTTTGGCAAAAGCAAAAGGAAAATAAGAAATAAGTGCTTCTTGGATGGTGTAACATATTATGAAAAAAAGAAAGCAATATGATAGTTTCTAGCAATGGACCGGCGCATCTTGACTAGAACCTCGCTAACTTCATCGTCATGCAAAGACTATAGATGCAAATTTCCAAGTCAACCATGAACACAAAGTCTAGCGAAGAAAAAGTGGGTCTCACGTGGAAATTGCAACCCTTACAGTCAAGGTGACAAAAACACGGTGTTGGAATTATGTATGGCGCAGCTTTCACGTTGATTAGAAAAGAAACTTCTTTGCAGTTTCCAGATTTGACTTTTCTTGGCAAATTGACTCTTTAGGAATCAATTTTAGTTTGCTGAAAAAAGAATCGATCTGAATGTTATGTACTCTAAATTGAATCAAAATCCTTTCAAGTGAGGCATTGGCATTCAATTTTATTTTCAAGGCTAATATTCCACCAGTGTTGCTTTTATAAATTGTAAAGACGAAAAGGAAAAAAGATGTCGTATTTCACCATATAAGCTTTATCACTACTGACAAAAAACATAATTGGTAACAAAGATAGACTATTAAAGGGAATATTAACTTGTATAATGTCACTTTTGAAAAAAATAAAAGGAAAAATAGGAGTTCGTGCTTCTTGGATGGTGTAACACATTATGAAAGAAAGAAAGCAATCTGATAATTTATAGCAATGGGACCAACATGCATTGACTAGAACCTCACTGACTTTGTCCTTGCGCAGCATTCAATATTTGATATCAAAAAAAGAAAAAAAAAAGAAGCAATTTTCACTTATTTACAATCAACTTCAATATTACAATCACTATCCCGTAATTATGTTAGATCTGTGCACAATATTGTTATCTCTTTCTGTGACACCCCAAACCACCTAGGGTCGCCACAGGCACCTGACATTACACATAATGGAACACTAGCTACATCTCTTAGAAGAAGCGTTGTAAATCATAGACACACATTTTTTTTTTGAAAGCAGTCCCAGTGCGACTCATTAGCGGAAGCAAAATATAACATCGCCCTCTATCCCTACTAACAACCATGATACAATTGCACACTACTAAGTACCATAAGAAAAGATAGAGCCATGCCACTTTTATTTACATATTTTCGTGATGGATTTTTTGCGGGTCGATACAACAAAAGAAAGCCAAGATTTTCAGCTACACTTGGCCACATCCCAAAAAGATACTACGACCCTTAAAGTAATCACATGACGTCCTCCATCTAACAGCGGCGGCTTCTCCCAAAAAGAAACTCCAGCTCTCAACCTCTCACGCAACCATCACACCCATCCTGGCGCGTCGGGGGGTGGTGGTGGTAACATCCCCATAAACACTCCGTCTCGGCGAACATGAATTGACAGGAACTCCTGGATGATTGGGCCCCCAGCCAAGCCCACATCGTACATAACCAGCACTCGCACTCACACAAAAGTCAATCCAGGGATGGTGACGCAGTCGATCTCTGTACATTCTACTTCTACATCCAATGGGAGGCCATAGAAGGTACCTCGCGTGACGATAGGAAGCGGCATCTTTCTAATCTGAAATGTTGGTCCCCGAAGGGGTGAGTACAACCACTCAGCAGGTAAAGGAATCCAATAACCACTCGTTGCATCATACAATACAATCACAACATCATACATGTCACTCATGCATCCAAGCATACTTACCTCGAAGTCATACATATACCATTATACACCTTAATCACAATCATATCAAATATGCATATCATCATGCCATAGGTGATCGTCATCATATCATGTCATATATGCATATCATCATCATATCTTATATACATGTCATCATGCCATAGATGATCATCATCATCATATCATATCATATATGCATATCATCATGCCATAGGTGATCATCATCATATCATGTCATATATGCATATCATCATCATATCTTATATACATGTCATCATGCCATAGATGATGATCATCATCATATCATATCATATATGCATATCATCATGCCATAGGTGATCATCATCATATCATGTCATATATGCATATCATCATGCCATAGGTGATCATCATCATATCATGTCATATATACATGTCATCATGCCATGGATGATGATCATCATCATATCATATCATATCATATATGCATATCATCATGCCATAGGTGATCATCATCATATCATGTCATATATGCATATCATCATCATATCTTATATACATGTCATCATGCCATAGATGATCATCATCATCATATCATATCATATATGCATATCATCATGCCATAGGTGATCATCATCATATCATGTCATATATGTATATCATCATGCCATAGGTGATCATCATCATCATATCATATCATGTCATATGTGCATATCATCATGCCATAGGTGAACATCATCATATCATGTCATAAATGCATGATTCAATTTCCACTTTTAATTTTTCAATTTGATCACCACATCACTCTTTCTCGGGATCATCAATTTCATCCCATACTTTACACTCACACCCCATCCTGGCATCGCGAGAAAACCTCCGGTATTCAGCCATTTAAGGCCACCGAGCATCCGACACCCCCACATTCCGGGCATCTCGCATCCCAACTGGCATCACGGGGCATCCCCTTAGGCAAAGACCTCCGAGGCTTCCGGCACCCAACCATTCCGGGCATCTTGATACTCCCAGGGCCATCCGGCCATGTATCTCTATACATTCCGGGCATCCAGCACCCCCCATCTCGGGCATCTTGATACTCCCAGGGCATTATCATCCGCCACAAACAGATTCCTCATTTATCATTGATCATGTTTACCAATTTAGGTCTCAACTTAGCATGGCATGTGATGTGATGGCAAATAAAATCACTTTCATCCTTTGATTTATACATGCATCATCCGTCATCACCATTCATGCAGCAAGATGCAATCATTCATAAAAATAAAATTTATGGAATTCATACAATTTAGAATAGTCCATTTATCATGCCCTTTTGAAATTTATTTAAATTCCAGCTTGTACCATTTTTGAAAATATTTAAATTAAATATCCATATGATTCCCAAAAATCATGAAATTAAGGCATGTAATAAATAAGACAATAAGATAATGATTTCATGAAAAACACATGGCCAATAAAGTTCCACACAAAAGATATCATTCACACAATCACAGCATGCAATTTCGGATAAAAACAGAATGTGCAGTTTTTGAAATAATTCGATTAAAATACCCGAAGGACCTCTGAAAATTATGAAATTTGACCAGGTTATATCTAAGACGCTAAAGTAGATTTTTCATGAAGACTTATAGGCCAGATTCGTTTTAGATAATTTCCTATAGTCGTTCGAAGCTTCTGGTCCTCATACCGAAACATCCAGTGTAGTCATCTCCGAAATACCGAGTTTTTACCCACTTATTCTTCTTCATTTTCTCTGAAATTTGGATATGTTTTACTTCAAGAGGTCCCCTACAACTTTCATTAAGGAATATAAGTCAAATTTCCAAAGAACAGTCACCATATGGGTCCATGAAGTCTCAGGTGTCCAGTACCACGTCTCCAGATTTACCGTCTTCAAGAGTAAGTCGATTCACTAGGCTATACTTGTTCATTTTACGTAAAATTTGAGTATGTTAGTATTTAAGATGTTCTCTACAAGTTTCATGAAGAAGTCGAAGAGAGATTCTTAATAAAAATCAACATGCAACCACAAATCTACCACAAGGTCAGCAAAACAGTTCCAGATCTAGTGTCTCCGTAGGATGAGAGTTTGACCCCTTAAATATCCATCATTTTGCACCAAATTTTAGTATGTTGTAGTTTAAGATGTTGGCTACAACTTTCATGGAGGAATAAAATTCAAAATCGAACTCAAAACATGCATGCAAGCTCTCACAAGATTCTGGCTCAGGCGGTTCATGCGAAAACAGCAACATCACTCAAGAACAAGTCATTCTAGCTTCGGTTTCTCCCTCCTAATCGCCCAAAATTTGACATTTCTCCAAACATACATGCAACACACACATGCAAGAGTAGTAAGAGGATCCTAACTTGCCTCTAAACCGAGCTAGCGACGAACACACGGCGGCGAACGGGCGGCAAACCGGCGGACGGTCGACGGACAGCTCTCCTCCTTTCCTCTTCTCTTCTCCCTTTCTTCTCTTCCTCTCCTCTCTTTCTCTTCAGACGAACCCCTCTCTCTCTCTCCCCCTCATTTTCGCTTAAACCGGCCATCATCTCTCCAAATTTTCTTCCCCTCAATGATGAGCAATCATTGACAATGCATGAGGAACACTTGGCACACTGCAAAGGACAAGTGGGAGAGGGCATGCAACCGGTTTCTTCCCCCCTCCCCTTCGCACGGTCGACAGCCCCTCATGGGCTCATGGGCCGGCCAGCTTGGCCCATCTTAGGCCCATCCATCTTGGGCCTAAGACCCAAGCTTAATTAGCCCAAATTCAATCCTTTTAAAATTACTTAAATCCCTATTAAATTAAAGTACTAAATTACAAATTAAGATGACTATATACTTGAAATTATAATTCCATAAGTTCCAATTTATCACATACACATGGCCAAAGATAAAACTTCCTTTCCCAAAATTCATCCATTTAAAGATTTGGCCATCCATCTTATCGCAACTCATGGACTAGGAGGCTACAAAATACAATAGCGGTACTTCTATCGCCTATCCATAGGTCATGGCATATTTAGGGATTTTTATGAAATTCCGGGATGCCACAATTCTCCCCTCCTTAGAGAATTTCGTCCTCGAAATTAGACACCACTCGTGCCTTCTTGAAACAAATAGGGGTACTTTTCCTTCATATGATCTTCACTTTCCCATGTGGCTTCCTCCATATCATGATGTCGCCATAATACCTTAACCAGAGGGATCTTCTTAGTCCTAAGAATTTGTTCCTTTCGATCCAATATATGTACAGGCTCTTCAATGTACCTCACTTTCTCATCCACTTTGATGGCTTCATGATCGAGTATGTGACCAGGATCCGACTGGTACTTCCTCAACATCGATACATGAAACACATCATGCAAATTTCCCAATTTAGGAGGTAGCGCTAAGCGATAAGCTACATCCCCTATCTTTTCGAGTATTTCAAAAGGTCCTACAAATCTGGGGCTTAACTTACCCTTCATCCCAAATCGAGATATCCCTTTCATTGGAGATACCTTAAGGAATACATGGTCTCCCACACTAAATTCCAAAGGCCTTCTACGCCTATCTGTGTAGTCTTTCTGCCTACTCTGAGCTGTTTTAAGTCTTTTCCTGATAATTTCAACAGCTTCAGTGGTAACTTGTACCAGTTTAGGTCCTGTCAATTTCCTTTCACCTACTTCATTCCAACAGACAGGAGTCCTGCATCTCCTTCCATATAATGCTTCATAGGGATCCATGCCTATACTTTTCTGGAAACTATTATTATAGGCAAATTCCACCAAATGCAATCTTTCATCCCAATTTCCTTTAAAATCAATTACACAAGCCCTCAACATATCCTCTAATGTCTGGATTACTCTTTCTGATTGTCCATCTGTCTGGGGATGAAAAGCAATACTAAACTGAAGCTTAGTTCCTAATGCAATTTGAAGACTTCGCCAAAAGTTTGAAGTAAATCTCGAATCCTGATATGAGGTAATAGTCACTGGAACACCATGTAGGCGTACTACTTGACCTACATACATATCCGCATATTTATCCATTGGGTAGTCCATGCGAACCGCTAGGAAATGAGCCGATTTAGTCAAACGGTCCACTATTACCCAGATAGAATCATGGCCACTCGATGTCCTTGGCAATCCTTGCACAAAGTCCATTGTTATATGCTCCCACTTCCATTCTGGTATGTCTAATGGTCTCAAGAGTCTTGTAGGTTTGCGATGCTCCGCTTTTACTTGCTGGCACGTCAGACATTGAGAAACATGCTTAGCCGTATCTGCCTTCATATTATTCCACCAAAACTGCTAACGTAAATTCCTATACATCTTTGTACTACCCGGATGAATACTATAATTACTTTTATGTGTCTCCGACAGAATTTCCTTCTTTAATTCTTCGTTATCGAGAACACAGAGTCGTCCTTGGCATCTTACCACTCCATCTTCAGAGACATGAAATTTTGGTCTTTTTCCTAAAGACACAGCATCTTTCACTTTCAAAATCTCTGGGTCAGATTCTTGCAAGATTTTTACTTTTTGAATAATCTCGGGTTCTATTCTTAATGCACTAAGCATACCAGTAAGACAATCCATTTCCAATTTAAATTCTGAGTCTGTAACGGACTTTAACAAGCTCCATTCTGCCATTCTTAAACTAGCCATCTCCATAGCCAACTTACGACTAAGAGCATCCGCTACCTTATTCATCTTCCCTGGATGGTACCTTATCTCACAATCATAATCCTTTAACAACTCCATCCACCTCCTTTGTCTCATGTTCAATTCCTTTTGTGAGAACAAATATTTCAAGCTCTTATGATCCGTATAAATCTCAAACTTCTCCCCATACAAATAGTGTCTACATATCTTCAAGGCAAACACTATAGCTGCTAGCTCTAAATCATGCGTTGGGTAATTCAGTTCATGGGGTTTCAATTGTCTAGATGCATAGGCTATAACCTTGTCATGTTGCATCAAAACACATCCCAGTCCTTTGTGAGATGCATCACTATATACTGTAAAACCATCAAGTCCAGTCGGTATAGTCAGGATTGGAGCTGAGGTCAATTTCCTTTTAAACTCCTGGAAACTCCTTTCACATTCTCCATTCCATTCAAATTTCACATTCTTTCGGGTCAACTTAGTTAAAGGACCTGCCAATCATGAAAATCCTTCAATAAACCTTCTATAATAACCAGCCAGTCCTAAGAAACTTCGTATTTCAGTAGGTGTCGTTGGTCTCGGCCAATTTACTACCATTTCAACTTTTGCCGAGTCTACTGCAATTCCCTTTCCTAACACCACATGCCCTAAAAATATTATCTGGTCCAGCCAGAACTCACACTTACTAAACTTGGCATACAACTTATGCTCTCTCAGGGTCTGCAAAACTATCCTCAAATGCTGCTCATGCTGTTACACCCCGATCCTCGGGCACGCGCACATCCTTCACTCTTGGTCGATTTTATAATGTGATATCCTAGGATAATGTATCGCCGACCCTTTCATTTATTAAGCACATGCGGAAGCAGTTAAAATCCCCATACAATAAAACGATGGGATAGAAAAGCAGGGCCATATTTTTCATATTGAAATTTATACCCAAACTTTTATACAAAATAGAAACCAATTCATAATTATTCACTTCAAAAGAAATTCTCAAAAGAAGATAGACTCTCAGTCCACCCAGGCCATACTTAAGGCCCCTCTCGGGATTATCTTCTTCTTCCAAAAATCCTTCTCTTTAAGTTTCACCTCCGAGTTCTCTTAGATTCCTCCTCAGCTCCTCATCGGGGTCCTGAAATGTTTTTCCCCAAACTGGGATGAGACTACGTCTCAGCGAGTTCTACCCCACTAAGCCCGATTAGTAAACTATTATACTAAAGGCTGCCTATACACTCACAGGGCAGAAGGCGTACCTTGGCCTCATGTCCCACCTGCAAGTCAGTACAATTCATAATAGGCACACAAGCAATCATATCACCGATCGAAGCATCGATCAAATCGACCTAGTCGATTACAAGTCAATAAGACCACTCACGGTCCTTTTCAATCAGTCAATCAATTCACAACATCAAATCAAAGCAATGATCAATCGACCACGTCGATTACATGTTAGCTTGACCATTTCCCGGTCATTCAAGCTATTGCTATTCAGACTTAATTAACAAGACCAATAACCGAGCCACGTGCATTCTCCGAGGTAATGCATTACTTTACCGAGCCCACGTGCCCTTTAATGCCATTCTGAATCAGCGAGCCCACGTGCATTCTCCGAGGCGATGCATCAAGTCACCGAGCCCACGTGTCTCTTCAAGATGCCAAATGAACTCATTGGGACCACGTGCATTCTCTGAGGTAATGCATCAAATTACCGAGCCCACGTGTCCTTTTAGATGCCAAATGTACTCATTGAGACCACGTGCATTCTCCGAGGTAATGCATCAAATTACCGAGCACACGTGTCTCTTTTAGGATGCCACACTTAATCACCAAGCCACATGCATTCTCCAAGGCGACATACTTCGTCACCGAGCCATGTGCATTCTCTGAGGTGATATATCTAATCATCAAGCCCCATGCATTCTCCAAGGCGACGTACTAACCATCGAGCCACGTGCATTCTCCGAAGTGATATACCAAATCACCGAGCCACGTGCATTCTCCGAGATGATGTACGATTCACCGAGCCACGTGCCTTTCATGATGATTCATTCCATTTCTAAAGTAATTATCCACAATTAAATCAATTCAGCACAAATTAAAGCTCAATTAAATAAACGGACTGCGCCATGACGATCAGCACGAGATTTCGGTCGTCGGCCATCTCCAACTTAATTTCCGAAAAATAAATAAATAAATAATTAATTAATTTCAAAAATTAATTATTAAATATTAAAAATTCCGTTTAGCTCAAATTAAGGTCCAATTAAATAAACGGACTTCACCACGGTCATCAGCATAATTTTCCGGTCATGGGCCATCCCAGTTGAATTTTCGGAAAATAAATAAATAATTAATTAATTTCGAAAATTAAATAATTAACATTAATAATTCAATTTAACTCAAATAAAGCCCGATTAAATAAATGGACTTCACCACAGTCATCTGCATAATATTCCGGTTTCGAACATCTCCCTTGAATTTTTGGAAAATAAATAATTATTTAATTTAATTCCGAAAATTAATATTTAAATGCCAAAAATCCCACTTAGGCCCGAATCGCCAAATTGAAGCCCAATTAGGGGTCGGAAAATTCCCGAGATACTTCCAATAAATAGTAGACCACGTCTACTTACTAATTGCGCAATCAATTTATTTAAATTACATCACAATTGACTAATAATTGCTAATTTATTCTAATCTAACAACCTAAACATAATTAATTAAAACTAAACCAACCTTAAGAATAATTAGCCAACTAATCCGGAATTAGTGAGATTACTCACCAAATCGCGCGCAAATCGGATCAATCTGACGGCGGCGACGCGAGGAACGATTGTTCCCAAAGCACGGCTCGGGTTCGGGGCCGGGAAACGGCCCAAAACGAGCTCGAACCAGCTGGATACCCACTCGGCGGGGTGGCTGGAATGGCTGGAAAAACACACAAAACAGCAACCTACAACCACCGCAAGGGCGGCAAGGCGCGGGGGAAGGCCGGTGGAGGTCCGGCGAGCTCAAACGGCGGCTAGAGGTGGCTGGACGGCCGGAACAAGGGCTGAGCAGAGGCCGATTCACGCGGGGGAGGGGCGGCAAGCGCAATCGACGCACGGGCGGCGAACGGCGGACACGCGGCGTGCGCGGGCGTAGGCGTGCGGTGCGGCGGCGGGACGGCGGCGAGTGGCGAGCTGCTATCTTCTTCTTCCGCTTCTGTCTTCAGCTTCTGGTTTTTCACGAACAAGAGGGGAAGAAGAAAGGAGTTGGTTCGGTCAGGTGGGGTGAGGGAGGAGAGAGAGAAGAGAGAGAAGGAAGAGATAGGGGTTTTGACTAGTCAAATGGGGAGAGAAGAAGAAGCCAAATTGAATTTGGCAAGGGGTAGGCGGTCGGTGGGGAGGGGATTTGCACGAGGGGGAGGGGAGAGGAGAGAGAAGAGAGAGAAAAAAGAAAAAGAAAGAAAAGAAAAGAAAAGAGAGGGAGAGAGAGAAAAGAGAGAGAGGGAAAGAAAAGGGAAAATAAAATAATATTCTAAATAAGAAAACACCATTTTCTTATTACCTCTATTATTTTCCTTTTCTCATTCCCTTTTTAAAATTCTTTCGGTCTTCAATTTTTCTTCCGATAATTTCTTTATTGAAATTTCGGACTCGTCAATAAATTGACGAGCGATGAGACAGGATCCTAAAAATAAGAATTATGACGCATTTAAAATTCGATTCCCGAAATCGAGTTCAATTTCGTGGTTAAAAATCGATCAGACGTGATTTTAGTCCAATCTAACAAATTGAGTAGCTTTTAGGGATTTTACTGCAATTACATCCCTTAACGGCTTCACCCAATAAGTTAGTTAACTCGTGAGTGATCAGCTCAGAGAAAAAGGACCGTAAACACGTTGACGAAATGCCCATTTCACTTTATCGAAACGGGGTCAAATTTCAGGATGTCACACATGCTCTTTAGGCCCTCTTGAATACACCAGAATATCATCAATAAATACAATCACAAACTGGTCTAAGTAGGGCTTAAATATTCTATTCATTAAATCCATAAATGCAGCCGGCGCGTTAGTCAATCCAAATGGCATAACAAGGAACTCGTAGTGTCCATAACAAGTCATAAACGCAGTCTTAGGAATGTCCTCTTTCTTAATTCTTAACTGATGATACCCCAACCTCAAGTCAATCTTAGAGAAGACCGAATTTCCCTGGAGTTGGTCAAACAGGTCATCAATTCTAGGCAAAGGATACTTATTTTTAATGGTCACCTGGTTCAGCTACCTATAGTCAATGCACAAGCGCATCGATCTATCTTTCTTTTTCACAAACAAGACCGGTGCACCCCAAGGTGAAGCACTTGGTCTAATGAATCCTTTGTCAAGCAACTCCTGTAATTGCACTTTCAATTCCTTCAATTCGACTAAGGCCATCCTATATGGGGCTTTTGATATTGGTCCGTTCCTGCATTAACTCAATTTCAAATTCAACTTCCCACTCTGGTGGTAATCCTGCAATTCCTCAGAAATACATCTTGAAATTCATTAACTACTCGAACTTCCTCAAGTTTTGGCTCCTCCCTTGCATAATCTTTAACTATGGCCAGGTATCCTTGACATCCTTTGTCAAGTAACGCACAGGCTTCTACTGCCGAAATAAGCGCTACAGGTAAATGGGTCTGACCTTCTAAAAATTCACAACTAGACTGATCAGGTAAAACGAATTGGATCACTCTTCTATAACAATCCATTCTAGCCCGATACTTACGAAGCCAGTCCATTCCTATGATAACATCAAAATCATACATGGCCATTACAATTAAGTCTATTCCCACATCATTTCCCTCTATTGATATCTTACAATTCCCACACACCAGCGTAGACAATACCATATCCTTTAAAGGCGTGGAAACACAAAGAGGCGTCTCAAGGGGCATAACTTCTATTTTATTCAAACGTCTATATCTTTCAGACACAAATGAATGCGTTGCACCCGTATCAAACAATGCATATGCCTTTTCACCATTAATAAGGATCGTACCTGAGATAGCATTTTTGGAAGCTTCCGCTTCCTCTTGGGTGACCGCATACACCATTCCTTGTGCTGGTGGCCTCTGAGGATTTCCTTGTAAATTCGATCTAACCGCACCCTGATATCCCTGTCGCACCGAGCCAACACTCACTTGTGACCTTTCTTGTGGGCAACTTCTCCTAAGATGGCCCACTTGTCCACAACCAAAACATTTTAGTCGTCCATGGCAAGGTCCTGGGCCATGTCGCCCATTACACCTTTGACAAACACCAAGCTCATAGGGTGCTTTCCCTATATTCAGACCACTTCTTGCTGCCCCAAAATTTCCAAAATTACTCTTCTTCTTCACATTCCAAGTCTGACCTTGACCAGAATAGGGTCTCTTACCCCTTCTCACATCATTAAAATTCAACGGTTTCTTAAACTCTGACCGTTCTCTCAACAGTTCCTGCTCCACTAACTGTGCCCTTTCATAAATCTCGTTATAATATCTTATGTTCAAAGGCACTAATTGCTTTCTAATGTCGGTTCTCAACCCTTTCAGAAATCTCTTAGCCTTTTCTTCCTGATCCTCAATCAGTCTAGGAGCATATCTAGACAGTTCAGAAAATCTAGCCTCATACTGGTCTATTGTCAGCTCCTTTTGTTCTAGTTGAACAAATTCTGTAATCTTCCTATCCTTAGCACAGTCAGAGAAATGCTTTCTATTAAAAGCTCTCACAAATTCTTCCCAGTTAACATCAGTACCTGTTGGAAAGATTATGTCATTCGAAGCTCTCCACCAAAACTTTGCATTTCCCTCCAGCTGGTACTCTGTCAAAGTTATTTTCTCAGCATTATTACAGTCCAACAGCCGGAAAATTTGTTCCATCCCATCAATCCATTGTTCCGCCTCCTCAGGACTTCCCATTCCATTGAACTTAGGTGGCTTCAACTTCAGGAATTGCTCCACCAGTCCTTGAGTACGGCGTTCTGCTCCAGGTTGCTGCTGCACCTGCCTTTCCATCAGATTTCCAATATTGGCCAATGCCTGCAGGATGTCTTCCATTTGGGGTTCAGCCCTTGCAGCAGAGGCTTCAGCCCTCGATGGATGAGCACTTCCAGCTCGCACCATGACTTTCCGCAATTTCCAAGCATTGCCTCGGGAATAATCCGAGACTCACTGCCTCCATTCAAAGCAACCACTACTACTACATAAGTAACATATACATGTTACTGGTACCTAAAGGCAACTCAAAATAAACACTAGGGATCTACGAGTGAATACTCATCACCCGTTATTCAATTATTCCATTTTATATCTTATGGTGTGCATTGTCATCATGTTCCTCAATTTCCAAATGAGGCTCCTTATCACTCCACCTATAACCACTCACTCTGATACCAAAAAGGGGCGGCGCTGTGACACCCCGAACCACCTAGGGTCGCCACAGGCACCTGACGTTACACCTAATGGAACACTAGCTACATCTCTTAAAAGAAGCGTCGTAAATCATAGACACATTTTTTTTTAAAGCGGTCCCAGCGCGACTCATTAGCGGAAGCAAAATATAACATCACCATCTATCCCTCCTAACAACCATGATACAATTGCACACCACTAAGTACCATAGGAAAAGATAGAGCCATGCCACTTTTATTTACATATTTTCGTGATGGATTTTTCGTGGGTCGATACAACAAAAGAAAGCCAAGATTTTCAGCTACACTTGGCCACATCCCAAAAAGATACTACGACCCCTAAAGTAATCACATGACGCCCTCCATCTAACAGCAGCGGCTTCTCCCAAAAAGAAACTCCAGCTCTCTACCTCTCACGCAACCATCACACCCATCCTAGCGCGTCGGGTGGTGGTGGTGGTAACATCCCCCTAAACACTCCGTCTCGGCGAACATGAATTGACAAGAACTCCTGGATGATTGGGCCCCCAGCCAAGCCCACATCGTACATAACCAGCACTCGCACTCGCACAAAAGTCAATCCAAGGACGGTGACGCAGTCGATCTCCGTACATTCTACTTCTACATCCGATGGGAGGCCATAGAAGGTACCTTGCGTGACGGTAAGAAGCGGCATCTTTTTAATCTGAAATGTTGGTCCCTGAAGGGGTGAGTACAACCACTCAGCAGGTAAATGAATCTAATAACCACTCAATGCATCATACAATACAATCACAACATCATACATGTCACTCATGCATCCAAGCATACTTACCTCGAAGTCATACATATACCATTATACACCTTAATCGCAATCATATCAAATATGCATATCATCATGCCATAGGTGATCGTCATCATATCATGTCATATATGCATATCATCATCATATCTTATATACATGTCATCATGCCATGGATGATGATCATCATCATATCATATCATATCATATATGCATATCATCATGCCATAGGTGATCATCATCATATCATGTCATATATGCATATCATCATCATATCTTATATACATGTCATCATGCCATAGATGATCATCATCATCATATCATATCATATATGCATATCATCATGCCATAGGTGATCATCATCATATCATGTCATATATGCATATCATCATGCCATAGGTGATCATCATCATCATATCATATCATGTCATATGTGCATATCATCATGCCATAGGTGAACATCATCATATCATGTCATATATGCATGATTCAATTTCCACTTTTAATTTTTCAATTTGATCACCACATCACTCTTTCTCGGAATCATCAATTTCATCCCATACTTTACACTCGCACCCCATCTTGGCATCGCGAGAAAAACCTCCGGCGTTCAGCCATTTAAGGCCACCGGGCATCCGGCACCCCCACATTCCGGGCATCTCGCATCCCAATTGGCATCACGAGGCATCCCCTCGGGCAAAGACCTCCGAGGCTTCCGGCACCCAACCATTCTGGGCATCCTGATACTCCCAGGGCCATCCGGCCATGTATCTCTATACATTCCGGGCATCCGGCACCCCCCATCCCGGGCATCCTGATACTCCCAAGGCATTATCATCCGCCACAAACAGATTCCTCATTTATCATTGATCATGTTTACCAATTTAGGTCTCAACTTAGCATGGCATGTGATGTGATGGCAAATAAAATCACTTTCATCCTTTGATTTATACATGCATCATCCGTCATCACCATTCATGCAGCAAGATGCAATCATTCATAAAAATAAAATTTATGAAATTCATACAATTTAGAATAGTCCATTTATCATGCCCTTTTGAAATTTATTTAAATTCCAGCTTGTACCATTTTTGAAAATATTTAAATTAAATATCCATATGATTCCCAAAAATCATGAAATTAAGGCATGTAATAAATAAGACAATAAGATAATGATTTCATGAAAAACACATGGCCAATAAAGTTCCACACAAAAGATATCATTCACACAATCACAGCATGCAATTTCGGATAAAAACAGAATGTGCAGTTTTTGAAATAATTCGATTAAAATACCTGAAGGACCTCCGAAAATTATGAAATTTTACCAGGTTATAGCTAAGACGCTAAAGTAGATTTTTCATGAAGACTTATAGGCCAGATTCGTTTTAGATAATTTCCTATAGTCGTTCGAAGCTTCTGGTCCTCATACCGAAACATCCAGTGTAGTCATCTCCGAAATACCGAGTTTTTACCCACTTATTCTTCTTCATTTCCTCTGAAATTTGGATATTTTTTACTTCAAGAGATCCCCTACAACTTTCATTAAGGAATCTAAGTCAAATTTCCAAATAACAGTCACCATATGGGTCCATGAAGTCTCGGGTGTCCAGTACCACGTCTCCAGATTTACCGTCTTCAAGAGTAAGTCGATTAATTGGGATATAGTTGTTCATTTTACGTCAAATTTGAGTATGTTAGTATTTAATATGTTCTATACAATTTTCATGAAGAAGTTGAAGAGAGATTCTTAATAAAAATCAACATGCAACCACAAATCTACCACAAAGTCAGCAAAACAGTTCCAGATCTAGTGTCTCCGTAGGATGAGAGTTTGACCCCTTAAATCTCCATAATTTTGCACCAAATTTTAGTATGTTTTATTTTAAGATGTTGGCTACAACTTTTATGAAGGAATCAAAGTCAAAATCGAACTCAAAACATGCATACAAGCTCTCACAAGATTCTGGCTCAGGCGGTTCATGCGAAAACAGCAACATCACTCAAGAACAAGTCATTCTAGCTTCGGTTTCTCCCTCCTAATCGCCCAAAATTCGAAATTTCTCCAAACATACATGCAACACACACATGCAAGAGTAGTAAGAGGATCCTAACTTGCCTCCAAACCGAGCTAGCGACGAACACATGGCGGCGAACGGGCGGCAAACCGGCGGACGGTCGACGGACAGCTCTCCTCCTTTCCTCTTCTCTTCTCCCTTTCTTCTCTTCCTCTCCTCTCTTTCTCTTCGGACGAACCCCTCTCTCTCTCTCCCTCATTTTCGCTTAAACCGGCCATCATCTCTCCAAATTTTCTTCCCCTCAATGATGAGCAATCATTGACAATGCATGGGGAACACTTGGCACACTTCAAAGGACAAGTGGGAGAGGGCATGCAACCGGTTTCTTCCCCCCTCCCCTTCGCACGGTCGACAGCCCCTCATGGGCTCATGGGCCGGCCAGCTTGGCCCATCTTAGGCCCATCCATCTTGGGCCTAAGACCCAAGCTTAATTAGCCCAAATTCAATCCTTTTAAAATTACTTAAATCCCTATTAAATTAAAGTACTAAATTACAAATTAAGATGACTATATCCTTGAAATTATAATTCCATAGGTTCCAATTTATCACATACACATGGCCAAAGATAAAACTTCCTTTCCCAAAATTCATCCATTTAAAGATTTGGACATACATCTTATCGCAACTCATGGACTAGGAGGCCACAAAATACAATAGCGGTACTTCTATCGCCTATCCATAGCTCATGGCATATTTAGGGATTTTTATGAAATTCCGGGATGCCACAGTGTATGTCACAAACCTCACCACCAGATGAAGCGGCGCACGATTGATTCTTCTTCGCACCATAACTAGTCCTCAATAGCAATAGAACATGCAATATGAAAAGCGAAACACGGAACATGCTCATGGAGCTTAGAGACTTAATCGTCTCTCTATTGTTTGATCCAATGCAATGAAAGTTTTTGCTAATTGGTAATGCAATGGAGGCCTAGTTATATGTATGAAAAGTGTTGGGAGTCGTCGGTCATACAAATGTCCAAGTCAACCAATAAAGGCAAGTCTAGTGAAGAAAAGAGGAAGTGGGTATCAAGTGGAATTGCAGTCCTTGCAGTCAAGGTGTCAAAACATGGTGTTGGAATTATTTATGCTCAGCTTTCACATTGATTAAAAAAGAAACTTCTCTATAGTTTTCAAATTGAATCAAAATCCTTTCGAGTGAGGCATTGACGTTATATTTTCTTTTCAAGATTAATATTCCATAAGTGTTGCTTCGTTAAATTATGAAGACGAAAAGGAAAAGATGTCGTATTTCATCGTCTAGGCTTTTTTATTTTTGACAAAAAACAGAAATCGGTAACAAAAATAGACTATTAACAAGAATATGAATTTGTATAATGTCGCTTTTGGCAAAAGTAAAAGGAAGATAAAAAGTAAGTGCTTCTTGGATGATGTAACATGTTATGAAAGAAAGAAAACAATATGATAATTTCTAGCAATGGACCAATGCGCCTTGATTAAAACCTCACTAACTTGGTCATCACACAAAGACTATAGATGCAAATGTCCAAGTCAACCATTAAAACAAAGTCTAGCAAAGGAAAAGTGGGTCTCACGTGGAAATTGCAGCCCTTGCAGTCAAGGTGACAAAAACACGGTGTTGGAATTATTTATGGAGGAAAGAAACTTCTCTACAGTTTTCAAATTTGACTTTTCTTGGCAAATTGACTCTTTAGGAAT
The DNA here is from genome assembly GCF_016545825.1 of Eucalyptus grandis. NCBI lineage: Eukaryota > Viridiplantae > Streptophyta > Magnoliopsida > Myrtales > Myrtaceae > Eucalyptus > Eucalyptus grandis. The sequence continues at coordinate 17,251,693 of NC_052619.1, read as the reverse complement.
CAATTTTATTTCCGTCCAAAAAGAATTGATTGGAATGTTATGTACTCTAAATTGAATCAAAATCCTTTCAAGTGAGGCATTGGCGTTCAATTTTATTTTCAAGGTCAATATTCCACGAGTGTCACTTCGATAAATTGTGAAGACGAAAAGGAAAAAAAATGTCATATTCAAGTTCACAAAAAAAAAAAAACGTTTACTTATCCACTATCGACTTCAGTATTACAATCTCTCTTCCATAATCGTGCTAGATCTATGAACAATATTGTCATCTCTTTCCCAGAATAGAACCAATTAATAGTGAACTAATCGATTACTCTCATTCTATCAAATGAAAAAGAATGTTCTTACCTGTTGTTGACACCTAAACTCTTCCCTTTTTATTTAGGACTTAATCATATAGAAAATTAAGGATTAGTCTCTAAAAGAAATAAAAAAAGTAAATAATCTTCATTAAAATGCATCGCATTTTCATTAAATTGCATCACTTATAGACATTAGGAACACTTACATTACTATTACTGGTACTAAAAAATTAACAAAAAATAAAAATACAGCCGGGATGGAATAAGCCCGTGAAGAAAAAATGGGTCTTACGTAGAAATTGCAGCCCTTGCATTTATGGTGACAAAACACACAGTTGGAATTAGTTATGCATAGCTTTCATATTGATTAAAAAAAGAAACTTCTCTGCAGTTTCATATTGACTTTTCTCAGTACCATAAAAAAAGAATCGATTTTAAACCAAAAGAAAAAAGAAAAAGAGAGAATCGATTTGTGTGTTATGTACTCTAGAACGAACAAAATCCATTTGAGTGAGGCATTGGCATTCTATTTTCTTTTCAAGGCTAATATTCCATAAGTGTCCCTTTGTTAAATTGTGAAGACGAAAAGGAAAAAGATGTTATATTTCATCATCTAAGCTTTTTATTTTTGACAAAAAAAAAACAGAAATTGGTAACAAAAATAGACTATGAACAAGAATATTAACTTGTATAATGTCGCTTTTGGCAAAAGTAAAAGGAAAACAAGAAATAAGTGCTTCTTGGATGGTGTAACACGTTATGAAAGAAAGAAAGTGATACAACAATTTCTAGTGGTGGACCAACGCGTCTTGACTAGAACCTCACTAACTTTGTCATCACGCAAAGAATATAGATGCAAATTTCCAAGTCAACCATCAACACAAAGTCTAGTGAAGAAAAAGTGGGTCTCATGTGGAAATTGCAGCCCTAGCAGTCAAGGCGACAAAAACACAGTGTTGGAATTATTTATGGCGTGGCTTTCACGTTGATTAGAAAAGAAACTTCTCTGCAGTTTTCAGATTTAACTTTTTTTGGCAAATTGACTTTTTAGGAATCAATTTTACTTCAGTAAAAAAAGAATCGATTGGAATGTTATGTATCATAAATTGAATCAAAATCCTTTCAAGTGAGGCATTGGCATTCAATTTTATTTTCAAGGCCAATATTCCACGAGTATCGGTTCGATAAATTGTGAAGACGAAAAGGGAAAAAGATGTTGTATTTCACCGTATAAGCTTTTTCATTATTGACAAAAAAAAAACAGAATTGGTAATAAAGATAGACTATTAAAGGGAATATTAACTTGTATAACAAAATAAAACAAAATCAGGAGTTAGTGCTTCTTGGATGGTGTGACACATTATGAAAGAAAGAAAGCAATTCGATAATTTCTAGTGATGGAACCAACATGCATTGACTAGAACCTCACTAACTTCGTCGTTGCGCAAAAGCGATATTTACTTATTCACTATCAACTTCAATATTACAATCACTCTCCCATAATTGTATTAGTTATATGAACAATATTGTCATCTCTTTCCTATAATAGAACCACTTAATAAATAAATTGATCGATTTTGTCTTTCTTTCAAATGAAAAAAAAAATGTTCTTGTCTGTTTTTGACATTTAAATTCTGCCCTTTTTATTTAGGAGTTAGTCATATAGAAAATTAGGGATTAGTCTTAAAAAATAAAAAAAGGTAAAGTAAATAATTTTCAATAAAATGTATTGCGTTTTCGTTAAATTGCATCGCATGTAGACATTAGGAACATTTGCATTACTTGTATTAAAAATTTTAAAAATAATTTTTTAAAATTAAGATGAGAAAAAAATTAACAAAAAATAAAAACTTAGCCTGGTCGGGCTAGGGCCAACTTTAGCCCGGCCCCTCCCTTTTACCCCATTGTGGCCCAGCCCGCTTCTGTTCCTTCTATTTCCCCCGTGCGGCCCACCTTTCTTCTTCTGCGGTCCAGCTCGCTCTTCTTCCTCCTTCCTCCTTCCCTCGCTTGGACGTTAGCTTCAAGACAAAACAGAGAAAGTGTCGCTAGCCGAAGGATGCAAGAACACGAGGCTGCGCCCCTAGGAATGTCGTTCGGTACGAAGCTAGCTGGTCTCGTCCTTGAAGAAAGGGAGAGAAATGAGATAAATGGGAGAGAAAGGCAGCAAAGTGAAGAGGGGGTCTCTCCGGTCTTTTTGGGTTTGTTCGGCCGAGGTAGAGCAACTGAGAGAGAGAGAGAGAGAGAGAGAGAGAGAGAGAGAGAGAGAGAGAGAGAGCTGGTGAGAGTGAGAAGGCGAGCTCGAGAGAGAGAAGGAGCAAGCCAGATAATAGAGGAAAGAGAGGTTATTATGTTCTCGAGTTCTTCAGGGGAGGCTAGAGATAGCGAGAGCAACAGAGAGAGTGAGATCTGAGAGAGTGAGCAAAGGGTGAAGCGGAGAGAGAACCGAGAGTGAGTGGAGGGATGGACTGAGAGAAAGCGAAACCCAGAAGCCGAACTTCGTTCTCGGACAAGCGTTACCCAGCCATCCCCAACATAAACCGGCGATCTCCACCCGACACCCTCGAGCCCCCAGCTACAAATTCCCCGGTGCCTGAATTCCCGATGAGTTTTCTTTGGGTTCAATCCACTTTTATCCCGATGATCCTGGGCTCGGTGCAACAACAAGGCGGCCGACCATAGCTCATTTCGCTTCAGCCTCACCTTTTGGCCATCGTCGCCAAGCTGGATAGGGATATTCGCGGTAAAACAATTCTCTCTGTGAACTCCGGAACCGAAACAATAGCTGGGTCTCGTTTTCCCTAGTCTACCAGCATGCTTGGTTTAAACAAGCCGTCCCTTTTGTCGAGTTTGAGCGTTACTTGATGTTCTCTTTTGAGTCTAGACACGAGCTAGAGTCTAGAATGGAGGACCATTTTCACGTGGAATTTCACGACCACTAAAGAGATTAAGATTGTTAATTTTTTCCATTTTCTACTTTTGTTTAGCATCATTTTTTATGCTGCTTTATTTTGATAATAATAAAACTTAAAATTTATACTTCTCTGTCTTTGCTTAGTAGGAAAACTCATGTGCAGGGGACAACAATGAGGAATGTAATACTTGTTCTGAAGAATGCAAGGCACCAATTCATGTCTTATCATCAAGTGAATGCACAAGTTCTTACTGCATTTAGGGATTGAGCTTTTGTAATACATAATATGCTCTAACATAACATCACGTGGTCAATTTCCATTCATCATAAAGGCAAAATTATCAGCCTACTTTGTCTTTACTCTTTGACATGTGCCGGTCATTCATCGATTAGGCTTGGACCCATCTTGTGACATAAGGACCAAGTCGGAGATAGCTTGAGCAGGTAGCTGTCTTCGATGTGGGTGATCAATCAGAGGTCGAAGGGTGGGGATGAGAGGTTTTGATGGAAATGAGAGAAATTCATTGCTCAAAATGCAAGCATTGATACAGAGAAAAAATTACCTTGTTATACCAAGAGGATTCACATGAAACAAAAATTGAATGAATGCCATACAACATTCATTGTCATTTATAAAATATGGACATAACAAGTCCACCAGAAAACACTAGTGCCATATGAAAACATGTAAAAGCTTCACAGATTACATTATCAATGATGATGCATGTTGATAGTACTATTTATAATTTTTGCATCTCATTATAGGGGAACAATCACACAATACATGATTTCGTAAACTCATGGTCATGGTAAAATTGGGAACTGCTAGAAACTATCGGAGCACTTGATGAAGATGAGATTGTTTCAAGTTCTATCTCAGCATCAACATCATCAGCCGGTGCCTCTATTGGATACAAAAGTGGTTTTGGAGGTAGTTGCAGTTTATCCATATCTCCTTCAAGCATATCTAGGACTTTCCTCATCGACGGCCGATCATTAGGGCTCAATTGTATACACCACAGTGCAGCGATTATCATCTTCCTCGTTGTTTCTCTTTCCTCTTCTATGACATCTACCCTTTCAAGTTCCTTTTCTTTGCCGAGTTGATCATAAACCCACAAAGGAAAGTAAATTTGACTCGAATGCTCTGCATGTGCATTTAGATTTCTCCTTCTACCAGCCATTTCCATTAATAACATCCCAAAACTATAAACATCAGCTTTGTAAGAAATGCCACCAATGTCTTTATAGAATAGCTCAGGAGCCATATAACCCAAGGTTCCTCTTGCTGCAGTTAGCGATACTATATTGTGATCGGTGGGATAAAGTCTTGCAAGTCCAAAGTCAGAAACTTTCGGAGTGAAACTTCGATCTAAGAGAATGTTGTGAGGCTTGATGTCAAAATGTAGAATTTGCATATCACATCCCCGATGTAGATACTCTATCCCTCTAGCTATGCCAAGAGAGATCTCATACATTTTCTTATAATCAAGAGGATCATCACCTTCCTTATAGGAAATGTGTTTATCCAAAGATCCGTTCGGCATGAAATCATAGACAAGAGCTTGTTTGGAGTAATCGAAGCAATAACCAACAAGTTGCACCACATTAACGTGGTGGATCCTTCCAATTGTGGCCACTTCGCTTATAAAATCTTGGCCATTAGATTTTGATTCTTTCAAAATCTTAACTGCAACTTCATTGCCACTTCTAAGTATTCCTCTGTATACAGAACCATATCCCCCCTCACCTAACTTGCATGTGAAATTTTGTGTGATCCTCTTGATATTCGAGTATGAGTACCTCATGGGCAAGAAGTTATTGTGAGCTCGTAGGAATTCTTCGATGTTTGCATCGGTCGCTTGATGCCTTCTCATCCACTTCAAGATTAGAAATATCAACACACACGGAGCTCCGAGTATGAATTTTGCTGCTAGGAAGTAGACTGCAGAGAAATTTGGCCATCGATTAGCATAGTGTGATAATTTTTTTTACACATACAATTTTTGTTTGTCAGAGTACTGAATGAGAGCTTCATAGGTGTGAAGAGAAAAGGACTTATCATACCCAAGACAAAAAAGAGATTCCATGCGGCAATTCCAGCAACACTGCCCATGATATGCTGCGTAGAATCATCTGTAGATAGTAAGAGAATTCATGAGAGATTACTAGATATGGTTAATTAGAATTAACGACCAATCAATAAAGAACTAGATCCATTGTTTTAGCAGTTAAATAATAAAAGCAATTCACGTTAAGATATACCCCAAGTGAAGGATAACTTCATACAGTCACTGCAAAGTGCAAAGACACACTTTTGTTAATTGAAATTTGCAAGTGGAGAAGTCTAGAATAAAAAAAAGAGTGAACGACTTTCACTTTTCTAGATAACGCTTAGATCCAACTTTATTCTATTCACTCATGAAATCCGTGTTATCGTTGCATGATCTTTTCCTTTGAAGAAACACGTTTTCGCTTTTATTCTCCTAAATGTACCAAATGTTCATAAGTTCCCCACAACAATAACATCAATTCAAGGGACACAAGCTACGATCAAATCAAACAATTTTCCCCAAAAAAGGCCTAATTCCCTAAAAAAAAACCCTCAAGTTCTAGTCCAATTTTGGCCCAAACCTTTTTTGTCTAAGAAGAAACCCCAAACTTTAGGTACAGTTTTAGATTTGCCTCAAATTTTGTTTTGCTTAAAAAAATCACCAACTTTTAATATATTCCAAAATTTACCCCCATGGTATGTTCCCAATTTGACATGGCATTTCCACATCGATAAAAACTCCACTTCAGTAAGGTGACATGGAAAATTATTTCCAAAATGAAACCGTTCTAAGATATGAAAATTAGGGACGACTAATGACAATTTTCGGTCAGAGGGTTGATGGGGTAGATTTGCAATTAGAGTAAAAATTGGTGTTTTTTTCTTTTAGACAAAAAAGGTTAGAGATAGATTTAGGATTTGGCCTAAAGTTTGAGATTTTTTCAAGATAAAGAAAAGTTCGACGCAAATTTGGACTAGACCTAAAGTTTAGGGTTTTTTTAGACAAAAAAAGTTCGGAGCATGGGACTAAACTTGAAGTTGTGGTTTTTTTTTAGTGAATAAGGCCCCAAAAAATAAAATAAAATAAAGAAAGAGTGTCAAGTCCAAAAAAGCTCCACAGATGTAAAATAAAAGAGCAACGCACGCCAAATCTACTACAAAATCTTACTGAACTTTTTCACTAAAAGGATGTGGCAATTTTTTATTGGGTATTAAAGAAAGTAATGACTCAATATATCGAACCAATGTATTACAATATCCATAGAAACATGCCACATTACTCAGTAAGTAAATTTTGATAAGATCTCTCAGTAGAGCTAACATTTGAGAAAAGGATGAGGATGAAGAAGAAGAAGAAAGAAAGTAAGAGAGTAAAGGAAGAAAAGCTTCAGAGAAAGTCAGCTTACAGGAGTAATATGGTTCGCACCACACCTCTGGGTACATAATCACACAAAGCTGGAAAATTACCGGTGGTGGAGACGGCGAAGATGGCGAAGACGGCGGAGACGAAGGAGACGGCGGAGAGGGTGAGGACGGCGGAGTCAGCGGAGATGGCAGAGATGGCAGAGATGGCGGAGACGGCGTAGACGATGTAGACGGCGGAGATGGCGCAGACGACGTAGACGGCGAAGGCGGTGAAGACGGCAAAAGACAGTGGAGATGGCAAAGACAGCCAAGACGGCAAAGACGGTGAAGACGACGAAGATGACCAAGACGGCCAAGACGGCCAAGACAGCCAAGACGATGAAGACGGCCAAGACGGCGAAGGAGGAAGTGCATAAAAAAAGAGATTGAATCCTTCAGCCATCATGTTGTGGAGGTCCTTACACAGTAGGCTCACACAATTATACGAAGCCATTTCCCCCGTCAGGTTATAATTCGATAAGAAAGTCATCAAGGTTATGTTGCAAGAATCCTTGATGTCCCTTGCTTGTAGATCGGACGAACGCATCCCATACATAGCGTAGGAGTACACCTTCATTTGGGAAATATTACGGGGCGTATAGGAAGGGTATGCTCCCTCAATACATGGTTCAGTATTGATATACAAAGCAGAAGCAACGGGTTGTGAGCACTTCATGAAGACCACCGGCACTTCTGAGTGCCAAGAACCATCATTGTATAGATAATTAGCACTAAAGTTGGATCTCATCAATAAGTAACGAGGGAGGGATGAGCAATTACTTTTTTGCAGTCCATCTTCAACCACCGTGATATGACCAGAGAAATGATATCCGAAATAATCGTTGTGATAGTGAATTGACTTCACATAATATCGATCGGCATACAAATATAGAACGGTGCGATTATTTTCACAAGCTAGCTCATACTCAGAGTGGCCGCAGCCTTTTGGGTCACCTTTCAATCGAAAAGGATAGGATATGTTATGAACCTCACCACAAGACGAAGCAACACACAAGTAATTCTTCTTTGCACCGCAACTTGTCCTCAGTAGCAGTAGAACATGCAATATGAAAAGCAAAACACGGAACATGCTCATGGAGCTCAGAGACTTAATCGTCTCTCTATCGTTTGATCTGATGCAATGAGAGTTTTTGCTAATTGGTAATGCGATGGGGGCCTAGTTATATGAATGAAAAGTGTCGGGAGTCGTCGGTCATACAAATGTCCAAGTCAACCAATAAAGGCAAGTCTAGTGAAGAAAAAGTGTGTACCGCATGGAAATTGCAGCCCTTGCAGTCTAGGTGACAAAACATGGTGTTGAAATTATTTATGCATACCTTTCACATTGTTTAGAAAAGAAACTTCTCTGCACTTTCCAAATTGACTTTTCTTAGTACCATAAAAAAAGAATCGATTTGAATGTTTTGTATTCTAAAATGAATCAAAAATCCCTTCAAGTGAGGCATTGGCGTTCTATTTTCTTTTCAAGGCTAATATTCCATAAATGTTGCTTATTAAATTGTGAAGACAAAAAGGAAATACATATCGTATTTTATTGTATGAGCTTTTTCATCTTTAGCAAAAAACAAAAATTGGTAACAAAAATTGCTTATTGACAGGAATATTAACTTGTACAATATCGCTTTTGGCAAAAGTAAAAGGAAAATATGGAGTAAGTGCTTCTTGGATGATGGAACGGGTTATGAAAGAAATAAAGCAATACAATAATTGCTATCAAAGGACCGACGCACCTAAAAGCGATAGAATAATTGCTTTTGAGGGACCGACGCACGTAGAAAGTAATACAATAATTGCTATTGAGGGACCGACACACCTTGACTAGAACCTCACTAACTTCATCGTCACGAAAAGACTATAGATGCAAAATTTGACTTCAAAAATACAAAGCGATGTTTATTTATTTACTGTCAACTTTAATATTTCAATCACTCTCCCATAATTGTGCTAGATCTATGAACCATACTATCATCTCTTTCCTATGATAGAACCACTTAATGATTGAACTGATCAATTTCAATAATACTGTCATTTTATCAAATGAAACGAATGTTGTTGCCCGCTTCATGATCATCTTCCATATCTGAATGTGTGGAATTGAAGGTGTCATGTAAGCTCAAATGAGACTATCGGGCAATTTACCATTGTGAACATAACATCAGAGAGCTTCGCATAGCAATTCTTCTCAGCGAAATAGAAACGCCTTCAAATAGTTGTAATTAGCACTCACCATATATTTTCTCAAGCTAATGCATGCCCCTAAGTATAATTGAAGAGACTGAAATGGATTTTCCATATAATACGACAAAGTTTATTTTAACTGACGCATCCAATAACATTTTAACTGCACATGTTCAATTTTTTGTAGTAATATTATTACTAATTACGTTTTTATTTTTATTTTTATTGCATATTACCCTTTCTGGAAATAGGTTCGTTCTGCGAGCATCTCCACAGCAATGATACTTTAGTTGCTTTCTATCATCATTAAATATTCAGCAATGATTAGTCAAATTTTAAGTAGAAAATCTCTTGGTGAAAGTATCCAATATTATCTCTTGCACGTACACCAAAAGATTTGGACATAAATTATGCAAATTGATGTATCAACTATCAATTCATTCAGTGCCATAAAAGACTATAGAAAAATAATAATCTGTTTAGTAGTGAAGGATTTTTCATTTTTGAACAAAATGAAATTTCTAACTGAAAAGATAAATAACAGCACTGAAGACTATCGTTGCACATTACGAGAAAAGAATAAAGGCCATACAATAATTTCTCAACCAGCAATAGATGGACACGAACCTCAATTTAAAGGTCACTTGCTTCGTCATTGCCTGACACGCACGAAGACTATAAGTGTAATATCCGCATTCATTAAAAAAAGCACTACGTGCTTTTTCACTAGCAATTGAAGTATTATTCTCGTAGATCAATCACTCACTCTCCTGTAAAATAACCACATCTCTTTCCCGCAATAAAACTGAATGACCTGACAGATCTCAACAATAACGTCGTTTTATCGAACAACAGATGCTGTTACCTGCTTCATAATCATTTTCCATCTCCGAATGTGTGGTATTGCAAGTGTCATGTAAGCTCAAATGGGACTACAAGGAAGAGTGCTGCCATTTTCATTCTCTGTTGATAGCTGCTTGAATCTACTCAAGACTCCTCCCTTTCGTTTCAGGGACCACCGTGATCACGAACACCATCCCAGCGGCGTTAATCACCGCATAAAGAAAGAAGGTAACTGTGAAGCAAGCCGGCAGAGTTATTTGCTTTCGACAAGTTTTGCAGAAGCATATTCTGACATTTTTCTCATGGGAAGAATGCTTTAATATATACTACCTGTCTATTAATCTTTCTGCAGAAAGACCCACTTCACTTATTTTCTTTTCTAAATGACACGTCGACTCAATTTTCGTGATATTCGAATCTAGGTAGAAGTTGCTGTAAACACATTGATTGAAATAAATGGACTCAATATGCATTCGAGATTGTGAAGAACAGTGACAGACACCTCCAGCTCCAAATAGGATTGAAGTTTTTGGGAAAAACTAGGTCTCAAGTCTGTAGTTTGGTTGAATTCGCGCAACAACTCATGTTCCAATGTGACAAATGTTTATCGAGCTCCTGCCAGAGCAACAGTTCAAAGAGCGTTTTCAGCAGAGTCGTACCATAGGAGCTCCAGCTCATTAAGTAGTTGAAAGTGTAGGAAACTGCCCAAGCGCCAAACCAGTTTACTAGTGCTGCAAACCCTCCAGCTACTCCTTTGATATTAATGGGGAAAATCTGAACACCAGGGACACATTACATGATTGGCAAATTTTTTTGAAATACTCGTAACAATCCCAGTTACAGAAACGACCCTTTAATTTGATAAGCATGAAACTTCGGGGGATGTTTAGGATTACCTCGGACATCACAACCCAAGGAACCGCGCCCATTCCAGCGGAAAATGCTGCTATGTATAGCTGAGCATTGAGAAAAAACAGAACAAAAAATTTTATAGTGGGGAGTTGTTGTGGCAGCCAACCGGATAAAGCCAGAAAGAGATCAAGGCAGGTGAGACTATTACCAGAATGCCGGTGACTGCAAGTATCGGGACAGCATCAGCTGCTAGATCATGAACCTGGCTTGGAAGATTCTCAAAAAATTACTGGTTGACAAGCATTGCAAAGCAGAAGGAAGACACCAGGACTGATAGTATTTACCTTTAGAAAGAATGAAAGGGCAGTTACTATGCATCCCAGGACCAATCCTGTCCCCGAGATCTGCGATTGAGAGAGAGAGAGAAGGTTATGGTTCAAGTTGCAGAACTCGCGAAAGGGGCAGAACCAGAAAAGCTTTGTTACTATAGACATGATTTCTCAGCGACTTTCATCTATTTTACCAAGAGAAGGGGCTTTCTTCCAGCTCTATCGACCAGTGCAGCGCCAATAGCCGTGACAATAACCTGCAAAAATTTACTCTTTAAGCGTGACGTGTATAAAACTAGATCCCCGCCAAAGAGGAAAGGGCGAGAATTACAGACCTGGAGGATTGCATAAGTTATGGTTCCTACGCTGGAGGACAAACCTGAGGAGATTGTGCAAATGCGATTATAAAGGCGAGACTAATACCTTGCTTGTGAGATTCAACACTATATTATGTGAACAGCTCATTCAGTGATAATTAAGTAGACCAAAAGCATTCGAATATTAACTGGATTTTATAAATTGGAACCCTTGCTTTGCTTTTTATTTGGTTATCCGTTCTGGAATCATAAAATGCAATGCATAGTTTCATTATTGTGGTGCCCAAGAGCTTCTTGCTATGAACTTCATACCTGCTTCCTTGAAAATATTGCTTGCATAGAAACAGACACCATTTATCCCTCCGAACTGCTGGACGACCATCAATCTAACACCAATCTGGCCAAAATTTAACAAATTTGTCAGCAAAAAGAACAACAATGGGAAATATCACCAAAAGTACAACTACTGCATACTCCCGATCCACAGGGCATTCCAAGAAAGCAACGAAGGAGGGACTTTATTGGATACATAGCAGTAAATACAGAGAGAAGATTACGATGACAGAACTCAGATATCTTCTCTGAAATAAATCGAGAATGCTGGCTTTCGGGAGCAGTTGAAGAGTTTCGATGTAGTCCTGTCAAGAAAAACAAATTCGATCATTCCGTCAGTTATTCGTACTTATAAAGTTGAGGCACTAAGATGAAACGAGTATAGACTTAAAGCCTTTTACTTGTATTTCAGCAACCTCTTCAGAAATATCCGCATCCTTTCCATGGAGTTTCTGCAGCACGGCTTCAAACTCCTTTTCATGGCCCGTTTCACCGGCATTCGGCAGAATCCTAAAATTCATTCCAACACTACAAATCCCTCTCTTCCAACAATTCAGATAAGAAGAATCTGGTGTTAATCTTGATTTGTTACCAGCCATCTAGGAGACTCTGGAATGAAAAACAGGCCGAACAGTAGGACTGCACAGGGGATTAGACCTGCATAAACCGCAGACGTTCAAGGTGGTTTCAGACTTGGACTTTTCTATGCAACATTGGCACTAAACTTGAATTATGCTACTTTTTCTGTTTTACCAATTAATGCCAAAACCCTCCAAGCTAATACTGTCCCAATTATGAAGGAAACGGACACTCCAGCTGTCACGCCCCGATCCTTGAGCGCATGCTCATCCCTCTCTGGTCGATAAAAATTATGCAACTTCTCAGGACGAGTCGCCGACCCTTTTATTTTATTGCACATGCGGAAGCAATTAACAAATCCCCTGACAGCAACTATCTCGGGATAGAAAAGCAGGACATCACATTAACAAACAAGCCACACTTTTATAAACATACTGAGTCTTTTACACAAGTCTATAACCAAAAGACTAATTCTCAAAAAGAGGCTGTCCTATCTGACCTACTCTTTAGGTCACCTCAGCTCAGCTCCAAGTCCTCCCTCTACGGTCCTGAAAATTTTAAGTCCACGACGGGGTGAGATATGAATCTCAGCAAGTACATGATCTAAGCCCCTATTAGGAGGGAAATACACTCCTAACCACACAACCACTCAATTGGCACAGAAGACTTACCTCGCCTCAGTTTCCTTTCCTGCATGTCAGTATAGTTCATATTGTAATGCATATAACAACTGGAACACCTCATCAATTCAATTAATTACCAAAGTCCTGATTATAAGGCCAAACCGTTATGACACATTCCATTCCATGTCACACAGTTTTGATCTCATAATCGGGTGCATCAAACTCAACAATCATGCGTTCCAATTGTTAATTACACCCCTCAAGGGCATGGCCAACTCTATTGGTGGCAGGCGTCGTCTCACCTCCTTTGAGCATGGCTACGTCTCTCAATTAGATGGCTTCCCCGAAGGGGCGTAGGTCCAGAATCTACTGCGACCCGAGTCCCAATAAATTGGTAACATCCGACTTAACAGCTCAGGACGATTTCTCTTAACCAACACACGACCAATCAATCTCGGCCCAGGACACTGTGCATTGCACTCAAATGTCTCAATTAAAATAGTGAACCTGGCCTGTTTTCTTCGTATTAGAAATACATGATAAAATAGTCGTGTGTGGATACACGGTCAATTCACACTAGAAAAATTGATATCCTCCAATTTAACCATTTTCGGCCTTAAAACCCAATACCCGGGATTTTCTGAATAAATAATGAATTTCACAAATTTTGGAATTAAATACTCAAAATTCCAATCAGCACTCAATTTGCACAAATTAACATCCAATTGCAGAAATCAAACACACCATTGCAATCAGCACGAAATTCCGGTCACCGGCTATCCCGCCTAATTTCCGGAAAATAATTAATAATTAAATAATTTATCAAAAATTAAATAAATTACAAAATAAATAAATTTAAAGCATTTAATAAACTAAATAATCTAACTAACAATTAAATCTAACCATCCTATTTAATTTAATCTAAGTACACTAACTAAATAAACTAACTAATTCCTAACTAATCCACCTAACTAAACTAATTACACTAACTAAATATTAACTATATACTTAATCTAACTAAGCCATCCTAAACCTAATCAACATAATTAATCCACAAATTAGCTAACTAACACACCTCTAAGTGTCATTAGCCCACTAATAAAGGATTAGAACGCAACTCACCGGTTAAGCCCGAAAATCGGCTCACGGCGACGGCGGCGCGACGGCGGCCAAGACTTAAGCTCACGGCGAGGCCGACAGGAGCTTGGACCGGCTGAAATCAGCCAACAAAGCCTATGGTTCAAGACCGAAGGAGCTGGATTTTTCCTCGGTTGAACTTGCGGTGGACGCGGCAACGAAGCTTGGCTTCGTGGAGACAGCGAGTTGGAGAGATGCGGTCAACAAACAAAGCAAGTTGTCTTCATGGCCGCGTGAAGAGAAGACCCGGTGATGCTTCGGTGGAAGGGAACGGCGAGATGTGAGGGTTTCACGGTCAACTTTGCTGGAGAAAAACTCCTTTGGTTGACTGAATTTGAGGTGGCTTCGGACGTGTGGTGCAGAGAAGAAACGGTGGGTGAATGATGGTGCAAGTGGCGGTGGGATGAGGGAAAAACGTGGGTATGCTTCGGTGATGGGTGTCTTCGAAGGGAGAAGTGAACAGAAGGAGCTGAAGCCGTGAAAAGCGAGAGAGACCAAGAAGAAAGAGAGAATCGGATGAGGGAAAGAGGCGGTGGACAGGGGACGTGGAGGGATCGGCTCCGCGGAAAAATGAAAGAGAAGCTCCGTCCGTGGAGAGCAGCTGGCTTGGGGGAAAATAAGTCAACATGCTTATCTCCTCCATTAAATCCTTATCCCCCTAATTCTTTCTAACCAACATAATCTAAGAATCAACTAAATGATGCCAAAAATCAACCCTCAAACCATAGCTCCGAATTTCACTGATTTTAGAATTCAATTTCATCCTCAAATTCTCAATTTCGAAATCAAATTTTATCGAAGAAAAATCCCACACATGTCCATAAATTCCCATCACCCAGTAGCTCGGCTTGCACATCAAAATTTCCTTCAAATAAGTCCACTGAATTTTCGTTCAATTTCCGAATCGATTTTCCGTACAAATCTCGGGATCTCCGAAAATTTTTCGGAAAGTGAGTCGACGTTCCTAAAATGGATTGTGACACAACAGAACTTTCAATTTCTGAAATCAAGCTTAATTTCGCGGTTAATTTCAATTCGACGTGATTTTAGCGCGTCCCAATCTACTAGGTAGTTTTTAGGAATTTTTAATGCAATTGACTCGTGGTCGATTATTTTCGAGCCACAATGTACATCTTCGACACACTAGCGACTCTCGATTGTCGTGAAAATCTCGAGATTTCAAATACGGACACAAGGTACAAAAACGACAGAAAAATCGGTCTAGTGCCATTTGACAGAAATTTTGCAATTAGGTGGAATCACCCACGCACTAATCACATATATCTATCGAATCAACCTATCTCCGGTCTCTGATCCATTTTGACGGTGCCGTAATGACCCCTGCAGATTAGCACGGTCGAGCAGTCGATTCCTAGTCGAATTCTCATGTCTATTGTATTTAGATTCCTTAACGGCTTTACCTAATAGGCTAGTTAACTCGTGAGTGGCCAACTCAGAGAAAAAGGCTATAGACACATCGATGAAAAGCCCAACTCGTCTCATCGAAATCAGACTCGAAAATCAGGATATCACACCAGCAACGATCATAAGCTGTGGAGAGAAGAGAACATGTTAGGCCTAGTAGGTTCTGTAGGATGTACATATATACACCATCTTGCACTTGCAAAAAGGCAAAATTTGCTACAAGCTAAGGCCTTTTGCCAATAACTCCATGCTTGCAATTTTAACCAAGAATGTTCATACAAAATCTTTGCCTGATTGACAGCAGTCAAAGCTCCACGGAGATTTTTGGGTGTAATTTCAGCTATAAATATCGGTACCTGGACATAAATTAGAAAAAGATTAACCAATCTAAACCGAAGAGAGAGCTTCATGCTGTCACTGTGAATCGAGTCCAGCATGTTGTCGTAGAACAACTTGCTACATCAAATGTGTGTGGTACGAAGTGAGGAATTACCACATAGGAAAAGACTCCCATTCCATATCCCGTGGCCAATCTTCCGATATCCCGAGCAAGTGCTCCCTAATTCACTCAAAATTAAACAGAACAGAGAGTTGATGAGACTTGAAGTTCTTATGCAACTAATCGATCTTCACCTATGATAAGGCTTGTAAATAGGATATGGACACACCTCAGCAAAGTAAATAGCAAGCCATCCTGCTACACAGAGCGCTCGCTATTCTCATTGTCTGCATTTTGAGGCAAATGTTTATGCTGTCACGTCCTCCTTCCATGATATAACTAAATCCCAAAGCTAAAACTCTCAAAGAGTCTTGAAAAACACTGTTCTGTTTTACATTGTGAACGACGCACTCATTTGCTGCTTACCCATTTACAGCCAACAAAATCAGCGATTGGTCCTCCGGTAATTGCACCAATCATTGCACCGAATGTCAGTATGGATCCAAAGACTGAATACTGTTGAAAGACACATAAAGAGTAACTGCAAATCAGCTTGAGTTCAGTGAGAGAAAGAACTTCAGTTTCCATCTAGCTAACAATGCTATAAGTCACCGAATGCTCGAGAATCTCAGTGGAAAGCTATTCTGAACAAACCTATCACTTCGATCAGAAACCTGAATGATATGCAGTCGCAATTTTCAGCTGATGATACCCAATCTAAATCTCCCCATTTTTGGTTTTCTTGTCCTGAGGTGTCCAACAATGGAACTCGATGCAAAAATTCAGTATACATTTCACTCGTTACAATGCAGAAAGAATAAGATGTCTAGAGAAAGAAGTATCTCTACCTCAAAGCCAACATCCTTATTATTGAGAGAGTCTTGTTTATAAAGTTTTTGATCATATAACACGTCTATATTATGGACCCGGAATATGAGCAGATCGTTACTTTGATTTTCTTGTATATGGGCGCCTTCAGTGACAATTCTGATATTGAATCGAAGCAACGAACAAAGACAACGCGACATGTGCTTCTCAACACTCGCCGGTAAATTCGACATACCTCAGCTGTAGAGAGACTAAGTTCCTCCACTATAGCATCCTGAGTTGGTGATGAATAACCTGCCTGAAAATCCAATGAAACAATTTCTCATTAGATTCAATTAATCAAATCCTTTTCATTTCAACCATTACCATGGGAACTGGACTTTTCAAAAAGAAATTGCATTTCCTACTTACGCAGGTCCCGAATTCATAGGAACCGCAAACCGCAACGAATGTGGTGAAATAGACCATCCACGGACGACCCTTATCGGTTCCTTCATCTTTGCCAGCTCGGTCCTTCTCTTGCGGTGCAAGGAGCCGCTCTCTTACTCCTTCTCTGTCCCTGGTTTCTTGATTTTCAATGTCCTCGTTAATCGCCATGCTTGCTCGCCTTACAAAAATGCTCCTTGGTTCTCTATCTGACTACGTACGAGGAACTAGCAAATCTATAAGCTCCAAAGAAGATAAGTTCTCTTTCCAACGTGGCTAGTCTGCTTGCTTTATATGGATGACTCGAAATGAGAAACCCCAAGTGCTAATACGGAAACCCCGACTCTGATCGGTTTATACTCGCGGTTTCTAGGAATTCCTCGCGGACCTCAGTCTTGCAAACTGGCAAGCAATTCTTTGCTTTTCTGACTCGCCCCCATTAATGGTATTGGAATCACTAATGGAACAGAGTCTCCGAATACAGCAGGATCACAGATGAAAAGGGCTGCATCGCTCTTTATGGGCAAGCAGTAAGTAAAAACATGGAACCGGACTTTCTCAATGACACGGCTCTGGATAAAGACAAAGTAAAAACCGCGGACAAAGTTCTATCTTTTTCAGCCAACCACCGGCTAGGAAAGCCAGAGTGTTTTTCTAACCTGGAAAGTAATTAAGTTCTGTCCATTTTTCCATGGAGGCATTGTTATCTTCAACTTTAACCCATGTTTATCGAGTAAGAAAGATAAGATCTCAATTAATAGTTTCTTATCTCTTTGGTGGAATAAGAAACTATCAAGAAAAAGAACTGTTCTGCTAGAACATTACTTTTCTTTTGGGAATTTTCTTGAGCAAAACCCTTCTTCTTCTTCTTTTTTTTTTTTTTTTTTTCCTTTCCAATTGGACGATAAGCACAAGATAATTTTGGCCGGACCTTCTTCTGGGGACACATTATCTTCCTTTTCTATTTTTTAAAAGAACCACTACATATGCGAACAAAAAGCATGCATATAGCCTCCTTTGTGGTCAGTGATGCTTTTGATGTCTGCTCAAATGGCAAGACTAGGTAGCAGGAATTTCAAAAAGGGATGTTTTTCATCTTTCCATAGTGGCCAATTTTGCGGAAAATGTCAATTTATAGAGGCAAGAGGTGGACAGAATTACTTTCTACTAAGGACGTCATGTACTGCCGAGGCCCATGAATCTAAAGAATTCAGCCACCATGAAGCCAGCCGACGGGATTCACAGGCACAACGGAATGGACCATAAAGTTGCAGAGCACATTGGCCAAAAATATCCAACTACCATTCTCCAACTACTTTATTGGTCCACATTTGCTGCATCTCCGTCTTCTTTCACTTCACGATTCAGAATAGGCCAACAAAATCCCGCAAGATTATATAGCTGTGGCCTGCTCGAAAAAGGGAAAATATCAAAAATATATCTTACTCTTGATCTAATAGCCACTCACATATTTTCGTTTTGATAAATATCATTCACATTCTTCCAAGAAAAACCCCACATTGAGAACATTAATTTGCCCCTCCATGTGAACTCATTTTAGCATCTTCCTTACAGTTTGAGCAGACTGAAAAAAGTGATTTTTGAATGGTAGAATTAGTGTAGATATTTGTTATTTTCAAAAGAAGAGGTAAGTGGTCATGGGATGAGAAATAAGGTGTATTTCGTTATATTTTTCTCAAAAAACTTAGACAAAACAAATATGCTAATCTTATAAGCACATAGTGGGATTTGTATTTCAAATGTATTAGAACAAAAAAGACAACAAATGTCATAACTTTTGTACAATGATCACTTAAATTTCATAACTTTTTATTCAATCACTTTAATGTCATAATTGATCACTTAAGCGCTGTAATTTTTCATTAATAAGGAAATCCGACATGAACGTTCTTTAAAAGTTACAACACTCAAATGATCAATTAAAGGTTATGGCACTCAAGTAAAGATTTTTTTTTTTTTAAAGTCACGACACTCAAAGTAATTGAAAAACAATGTTATGGCACTTAGGCGAGCACCGCACGAAAGTTATGATACTTTTGGTGTCCTTATCTTAATATCTTAATATCCTCCTTCCATTCATGACACCAAATCCCATAAATATACTAAAAAGCACACAGAATTTTTTATTTTCTATTTTAGCTAATGTTACGTAATTGTAAGCGTCTAATTAAGTAGAGATTAATCAGGCTGATTCAGGTTTTAGAGGCTGCCAATCATTTTTGCTTAACCCCTACTAAACAAAGCTACGAACAACAAGCGATTGTCTTAAGCTAGTGGCTTTGTTTAAGCATCCAATAAAAATCAGCAAGATTATTTAGCACAACCCTTTTAATATAAGAAGTTTTAGGAACTCTTATCATCACCTTGAAGAAGGGTAGCTAGGCAAGCGCGATTAAAACACCCAATTCAAAGACAAAGCAGCCTTCCCTAATTTAAAGGGAAAATAGGTGGACACGATACAATTTGCCTCACCTCTCATATATATATAACCCCAAAGGCATGGACTAAAATAAGTCATTTGCGGGTCCCTCTTCTGATAAGGTCAATCCACTTGTTGGAATGGAATGAATTTGATTGATAGAGAAGGTCTAGATTGCCTGAGGGAGCGGATATATCCTAATTGCAGAAATAATATATTAATTGTAATAGAGCATATGCCACTTTCATTTTGCATGATTGCATCTAATCTCAGAGATCTGGATTCCTTTCTTTCTTTCTTTCTTTTTTATTTCCCCTCCAATCTTCCAATTTGTGGAGAAAAATATGATCCTATCAGCAAGAGGAACTTGAAAAATCGTTCTGCCGGCCTCGCACTGACGAAACAAAAATAATAAAGAGTGAAAACTGACAGATTATTACCAAAATGAAATTAACAAAAAGCTGAGGTGAGGTGAGCTATGAAAGAAATTTATGTATGAACTAGATTGTAAAATAACCTTAGTCTAAATTCTCGATATTTATTTTGCTATACGTTATGAAATGAAAAATCTCTATTTGGACAAGAAATTTTTCTTTTCTTGATGACTATGGATTATAATTATACAATTATGCATTACTCTAAGTTTTCACCAACTTGTTCAATGAACATGGCTTCATCCATAAGGATACATCCAAGCATGCACAAGAATCAGATTTCGACCAAGTCCAGAGAACTAAACAAGGCCTGGTTTTCCTCTCTTTAGGTAGACATCCTGATTGTGTTGACAATCTTATCCACCAGGACATGTAGGGCCCGTTTGGTTCAACTTTGGGGAAATGCCATTGGGAGAATGCAAATACCTTTGAGCAAAATGGGTCTGTGGGAATGTTATACCGTTTGGTAAATTGTAGCATTGAAAGGCAACTTAGTATAAACACCGTTTGGTAAAATTCAGCTTTGTAATTGACTTTTGGTATTTTTTATTTTTATTTAAGTCGAAATCAAATTCGGCGGCGGCCAACCGCCGCCAACCAATCGGCCGCGGACCACCAGATCCGGCGGCTCGAGATCGCGGAGGCTAGATCGGCCGTCGGCAGCCCGAATCTGGCCGCCGGACGGCCAAATCTAGCGGCAGGTCCGAGGTCGCGCGACCCAAGCGGCGCCGCCCGGCGGGCGCGCGCCGTCCGCGCGACCTCCGAGGCCTGGCTCGCGGACCCATGCGGCGTCGCTCGAGGCGCCGGACCCATGCGGCGTCGCGGCTCGCCCCGCCAGCGACGCCGCCCGAGGTCGCGCGGACCCGGCGGCGTCGCGGCTCGCGCCCGCTGGCGACGCCGCTGGGTCACCGGTCTCGCCACCCCGGGCAGTGGTCACCGGGGATGCGGGACCCCCACGCGGCGGTGGTGGCTGCCGGAGAAGCCGCACTCTCAGCCGGCGAGGAAGACGAAGATGAAGAAGACGAACGAAGAAGAAAGGGGGAAGAAGATGAACAGTGAACCGGCATTTCCAATGCCCAAAGCTGGTCCTCCCAAGCATTGGGCTTTCAGCATCCCAAATGCTGATATTTGGCCAAATAGCATTTGAAAATGATTGCCAAACACAAAATTTTTTCCCCAAGGGCTTTCGGGCCCGAAAACCCCTTGGGAAAGTCCAACCAAACGGGGCCGTAATTCCCTATTTTCAAGAGTACGATGCCTAAGGAAACAAACATTTGGTACTCTTCTTTTATCCTGCTCTTATATTTTACTAAACAAGACAGATTACCATATGTATAAAGATGTATCATTAGAGAAGATCCAAGAGAATATACTATTAAAGGATCGACTTATTAAGACATGACAAATGCAACTTGACTTCATTATTTGATCTGCACCTTTTAAATAAAAATACAAATATATTTTCGTTACTTATAAATTTCTATGTAGGCTTGATATGAAATGCCCAACAAAAGAAACAAAGAAAAGATTTGCTTATATTTCGAGAAAAAAAATCTAGAGATTTCGATTTTACTTGTATGGAGAAACAACATCTTTTATTTAATTTGAGAGATTTTTGTTCTTATCTTATTAATCAACATCTTTGGTAGTGAATACAACATATTATTACAATTTTCCTTTTTCTTGGACAGAAAAAAAAGCTTGGGCTCGAAACCAAAGATGGTATTACTTTTTATGTAATATAGATTATAAATTCTTTATTGTATGGAAGGGCAGGGGTGAATCACCTATAATTAATTTTTTTTCACCTAGATATCAACATAGAGTAACTGAGCAACGAACTGTTGCTTTGACCTAACTTCCTCCTTCCTCCTCCCTCCTCCTTCCCCTGCTTGGACGTTAGCTTCAGGACAAAACAGAGAGCGGGTCGCTGGCCGAAGGACGCAAGGACGCGAGGTTGCACCCGACGTTCGCCCAGGAATGTCGTGCGGTACGAAGCCAGCTGGTCTCGTTCTTGAAGAAAGGGACAGAAATGAGATAAATGGGAGAGAAAGGCGGCAAAGGGAAGGGGGGGTCTCTCCGGTCTTTTTGGGTTTGTTCAGCCGAGGTAGAGCAACCGAGAGAGAGAGAGAGAGAGCTAGTGAGAGTGAGAAGGTGAGGTCGAGAGAGAGAGAGAAGGAGCGAGCCAGAGAAGAGAGGGAGCTCGAGGGTGGCTGCTTCTGGAAGGGTGTGGCTGAAAACCAAGGAGAGGCTAGAGCCGCTCGAGAGGAGAGACCGAGAAGGTGGATAGCGAGGGAGAGCGGGAGAGAGAGGCGACTGTGTTCTTGAGTTCTTCGGGGGAGGCTGGAGACAGCGAGAGCAACAGAGAGAGTGAGATCTGAGAGAGTGAGCAAAGGGTGAAGCGGAGAGAGAACCGAGAGTGAGCGGAGGGATGGACTGAGAGAAAGCAGAGACCCAGGAGCCGAACTTTGATATGGTGGCGGACTTTTGACTAGTTATGCACTGTTCAGAATGCCAGATTCATTTGTAGAGGTTTCTAGAGGAAGGATTTTGTTTACCGTTTTTCTAAATTATACGACAGGTATTTATAATTTGCATTTCTAAAATGTAATTTCCTTTCAATTTCCAGAGAGAAGGATCGCATTGTTTCTTGGTGCAACTGGGCAGAAGTTTCTATCTGTGTATTGCTCGTGTGGCACGTATATTGATTTTTTGACAATCCTCCTAACAGTTTACTTGGTGACACCCAATCACATATCGTTTGCCTATATTTTGCTCCTCCTATGTTAGATCATGGGAAGACAACTCGTTGAAAGGACGAGAAGACATTTTTAGTTTCCATTAAAAGTATATGCAATCACTGTGTTTATCTTCATATACGGCTTGAGCAATTTCTCCACCCTTGAGATGTGGTTGTCGGGGTTGATTGATCTTCAGTTTTACTTGGCCTACAACTCAGAAGCTTTGCTATTGCAGAATATTTGGCAGTCTATTGCAATACTGATTGTGATGCAGCTTTACAGCTACTAGAGGAGACAGAGCAAGTATGTCCAATCTGATGACTCCAAACTTATGGAATTTGGAGTACTTGGATTTATTAAGAGTTTCCTCATTTGGCACAGAGACAAGATAGTGTGTATATCAAAGTTCTATGCATCATTGTCACCAATTAGTCTCTTTGGTTTCCTTTATCTGCTCGGTCTTGTCATTTGTTCCCTTTTACCTAAAGCATCTCGAATCCCATCAAAGTTATTCCTTCTTTATACAGGAATTCTGGCGATGACAGAATATCTCTTTCAGATGTGGGGTGCCCAGGCAGGAATGTTTCCTGGACAGAATGACTTTAGTTTGGCCAAGTTCTTGGGTTTTCAGTTATTTCAGTCAGGCTTTTGGGGTCTAGAATTGGGTTTAAGGGGGAAAAGTGCTGGTGATGATGTCTGCCTGTATCCTTCAATACAATTTCTTCCGTTGGTTGCAAAAAGTACCAACTCACATTTTGAGCAAATATTACACCAAAGAACCTTGCGCTCTGTTTGTATCAGCAGAAGAAGTGTTTAGGGATTTTTCTAATTCAAACGGGGAAAGCAAACCACCTGCAGATTCTCCTGCAATTCCTTGAGAAGCAGAAGGCGTGAGAAACAATTTGTCTTCCTCAGCCTCTGGTTTTTCTCAAGCATCAAATAATGTACCCAAAGCTGGAGGCTCTGCGGCTGGCAGTGCTAGAAAATATTCCTTTGGATATGTTTGGGAAAGCACCAACGAAAGCCACAAATGGAACAAGAAAAGGACTATCACCATGAGAAGGGAGAGATTTGAAACGCAGAAGACAATCTTCATAGTCTATATAAATTTTTGGATGGAGAACATGTTTAATCTCTTTGCCCTCGAAATAAACATGGTGGCCTTGCTCCTTGCCTCCTTTGCTTTGTTAAATACCATTTCTATGCTATATATTGCACTTCTCGCTGCCTGCATACTTCTAAATCGCAATGTCATTCGGCAATTATGGCCAGCACTTGTCTTTTTGCTTGCTTCCATTCTTGTCCTAGAATACTCTGTCATTTGGAAGAGCACACTATCTGCCAATTCACAAACATTAAGCAAGGCTGAGTCTGTCTTTCCTTTCGAATTTTATGATTCCCCTGCCAGTATGAATGCCGAAAGTCTTCATGTGATGAATTCAGCTGATCATTCATTTGAGTTTTCCCATTGTGAGATCACTGAGGCTGAGAAGGATGGTGGAGGTTCTTTATATGATTCAGATAAGAAAGAGAGAGCCAGAGGTCAAGCTGAGGATAACTCTATAGTTTCTGCTGTGCAGCTTTTAGGAGATGGCGGTTAGTTCTCTTGTAACCTTCCCGAACATCAAGCCAGAAGACATGGATGCCAGGGGCATACTCAAGCAGTCTCCCCTGCACCCGATCAACGGGCAGGATCACCTGACGAAGCAGCAGAAGTTCGCCAGATCGAAGCTCCGGGTCTCCATCAACCTGCCGGACAACGAAATCTCCCTCCTCCGCAGCCGGCGGAACCTGAGCTTCAGCGAATCGTCCGCCGCCGCCGCCACCGAACCTCCGACTTCTCCTTCTCCATCTCCCCACTCCTCGTCCTTGGCCTCAGCGTCGATCGGTCGAATCTTCAAAGGGAAGGCTCCGGCGACGGCGAGGGGGAGCCTCGAGAACAGCGGTAGCGGCGGCGACCCCTGCGGCGGCCGGCAGGCGTACAGGAGCACGAGGACGGTGGTGGAGGTGCTGCGGGAGCTGGACGCGGACATAGGGGCGCTGCAGGACGTGAAGGCGGAGGAGGAGAGGGAGATGAAGCCGCTATCGGAGCTGGCGGCGGCGCTGGGGATGAGCTACGCGTTCGCCGAGAGCTGGGCGCCGGAGTACGGGAACGCCGTCCTCTCCCGGTGGCCGATCAAGCACTGGAAGGTCCAAAAGATATTTGACGACACTGATTTCAGGTCCGTCATTTTGTTTTATTTTATTTTATTTTATTTATTTATTAATTTCCATATATTTTTTACCTGTTATTCTTGACATCATTTTCGTAATTATGGTGACGATGATATGCTCTCTTTCTCATTGAGCAAGTGGTTTTCCTAGGCAATTTCGAAATTTAAAAGATATTTTCATTTATTTATTGAGGCGTCCACCATTGAAAGCGAAGTTTGATAATATATCATAAATTAATATTCCCTCTGGACATATTATATTATTTTTTCTTACATTTTTCCAAGTGAAAAGATTAATTTCGCAGACCCATCTACAACGGTGCAAATCCACTTCGGACAGTTGAAATTAAGGTAATGTGGATGTAATATAAATTCACAAGACCAAAAATAAAAGCAAAAACATAAGCTTTTGCCTAGCCATCAGAATTTGTGGATGAAAATCTTGCTGTCACTTGGTTTATATTTTGTCTTCTTTTTTTTTTTCCCCTCCCCTTTTTAAACTGTTCTATTTGGAATTATCTGAATGGAGTTATCCAGGAACTGATCTGGGAAGAATTTGGAATATTGTTCACGAGAACCCTACCACCAAAAATTCAAGAATTCCCCAAGGCTTTTCTCCCACAGCCTGTTTGCCTTTGTACAACTTACGGAAAGCTATCTGCAACAACAATGGTGGGCCTTTCCAAGGATCCCAGCACCACCTGTGAGCAATGCCAGTCAGAATTAAAATATAAATTAAATTAAAAAAAAAACCCATTTTTTTCTTTCTATGATTTTTTACATATGGGTTCTCCAGAGAATTGTCATTTATCAATAATAATAATAATAATAATAATAATAATAATAATAATAATAATATCTTCGGTTATAACTACTCGAAATTCGTGCGTGTGTGATGAAAGACTGTCTTGGACTTCTTTCATTCCTCTTTTTTTTCATTTCTGGTTGCATTTAGTGGGTTGATGAGAGTCAGCGTTGAAGATCATTATGTATTAATTGCTGATGTAGTCAAGAGAATGCTTAGGAACCTGCTAAATTACATATATATTTTTTGCTCTTTAGTATTTAAATGAGGAGCTGGGAAGATAAACGAAGGATAAGATCTATGGTGTACATTAAATGAGGGCAGGGTAAGGTGTATGTAGGTAGGCCAGTAACGTGGGGAGAATTTTGCTTTTGCTTTATTTTTATGTATTTGCCAAATCAGATGCTTGACCTGAAGACTATACAAGGACTACTCATCTTCAAGGAAAACTACATTTCTCTCAAGCGAGACAGACCGGATAGAATCAATTAGTTTCAGACACAATTGCTTGTCATGGAGTCAATTTCCAAGACTTTTGCGTTCGATTAATTAAGCCGCGCCTTAGATAGTGAAGGGATTATGTGCTTTCGTTGCGCGAAAATTCAGAAAAAGAAGAAAAGAGTGGATTGAAATATAATTGATCGACATATTAAATTGACCAGGAATCGTAGTGGCTGTGAACTCGATATGTTTTATTACATAGGAATATTCTGAAGGCAACAATAGAAGTGCCCCATGTTGGGAAAGTGAACTTCCAGTGCACCCACCTGGATCATCTCGACGAGAACTGGCGGATGAAGCAAGTCGGCGCCATTATCCAGTCGAGCGACTCTCCCCACATCTTGGCTGGTGGCCTCAACTCTCTCGATGAGACTAATTACTCGCAAGAGCGGTGGACCGACATCGTCAAGGTATGTACATTTCTGTCATGTTTGATGTGATATTCGTTAGCACATCAAACTCGATTACTAAATAGCTTAAGCTACGGCGATTTTGTAATCATGGGCACCTGTGTTTGTTACAGTACTATGAAGAGATGGGAAAACCGACCCCAAAGGTTGAAGTCATGAGGTTTCGAAGAGCAAGCAGTACACAGATGCTAAGGACTTTGCCGGAGAATGCGAGTCCGTGGTCGTCATTGCCAAAGGACAAAGTAAGAACTCACTTGTTCGCTTTCCCATCTTTCGATTTTTCTTTTTCGTTCTATCAAATGGCTAATCTAAGGTGCTTTTCGAGCACAATGCTCCTCTTGCTCGATGATCACATGATTGACTTGAATGGATGGAAATTCATAACATTTGAAGCATGATGATCATGTTGAATATATACATATGTTGTTGTCATCACTTTGTTGATATCAACCTTTGATGTGAAAATCCATGGTATAAAAATTGAAGTCCAAAGTCTTTTTTTCAAATGATTTTGTCTGAATATGTAATTTAAAACTGTTTATTCTATTGCAGGTGTGCAAGGGACATGCAAATACGGAACGGGGGTGGACTACCTACTGGCGTCACCAGATTGCCCATACAAGTTCATTCTGGGGTCGTATTCGGTCTTGTCATCGAAAGGGACATCGGATCACCACATCGTAAAGGTCGACATAACGAAATGCGAAAACAACCCTCCCCATGAAAGCAATGGCAACAACAATAAAATTACCAAGAAAAGGCGACGACAGTGCAAGCACCAGGCCATTGTAAAGATCTCAGGCACAGCTCCTCCTTCAAAGGGTATATGGACAACGAACACATTAAGCAAAGTCGAATGACATTACATTTATATCTCCCTTTTCTTTCCACTCTTTTCTCAGCAGCTGCTCCTGTTGCTGTTGTTGAGTGATCTTGGGCATGCTGGCTTCGTCAATCTCTGTGTAAATCTTCGATTGTTTTGTGCATCTTGTCTTCTCTGTTTTTTTTTTCCTTCAGTTTAGAGTTGAAGAGTTGAAGAGGGGAGGGTTCTGGTGTGATGGCTTCCTCACATCTGTATAGATTTCGACACGACAGAAGTGAATTCCTACGTTTCAACTAGGCATTCTAAGCGGTTCTGCCAAGTTCTTTTTCAGTATTTTATGCCTTTTCTTTCCGCTTGTAATCTTAACTGCAAGATTCAGATTAGTTTTGTCAAGGGCGACATCTCAAGTTGACTTTGCTAAGGTTGAGGTTAGAGAATGCGATCTTGTATCTTTAGATTTAGCTGAAAGTTGAAACGTTTTAGATTAAAAGTCCTCGGAATAAAATTGCAAATTTCGAAAATTGATTTTTTTTTTGTTAAGTTGGACATCAAGTGATTGATAAAAGACCCAAAGATTTCAAATGAAATACCTTTAAAAAGCAAATAAGGAAAAAAAAAAAAAAAAACTGCTGCGCAGTCTGGTAATTATGAATTCTAAACATTTGTGACGGTAGTCAATGTCTTCGTTCTTTTTTCTCCGGTTTTGAAATTAGCATTGGATAGAAGAAAAATGGTAAGTTAGTGCAATCTACTTCGACATCTTAACAAATACCTTCTGTGATCTCTAAATGGAGCTTAATGAGCATTATAAGTAAAGGTGTAATAAAAAGAGAAATAGATTTTCTATATAATAGACACTGTTGGCTGATGTATCATGCTAATTAGCTTATGAATAAAAAACTGCATCTCCCTTATAATGGTTGGCAAACTGCGCCCCTTGCATCAGCATAGTAGAGGACGCAAGTATCTCTCAGTTGGTGTATACTCTTCAGTCGATCCTTCTTGATGTAATTTATATCGATTGAATTATTTATTTTGATTTTGCTTGGGATCTCAATTTAGAAAAGCATGGGATCCAACAAGAGGAATTAAAAAAAAAAAAAAAAAAACAGTTAAGACATTGCGTCAAAATACCGTTGATAAGTAAGAATCCCGGTACTTGCAACCTTGCAGGTCTGCTACTCAGGACCTCACTAATATATGACATTAAAAATAAAAATAATTTTTTTAATGAGACAGAAAGATAATTAATCATTAATATTTGATACTTCTACCGTTTGTTTAAGGGCTATGCTAGTAGGTCACATGACACATCCAATGACGTTTTCACTGCACATGTCCATTTTTTTTTCTATAGTGATATAGTCAGTTATTAAAATGTTGTATTTTTTTTTTTTTACCTTTTTGTTGCGAATTTCCCCTTCTATAAATCATGAACACGAACACGAGCACAATTTTTTTTCGTCGAAATAATTGGTCTATTCAGCAGGTGCTGATACCTTTAATTGTTTTCTAGATCGTGAATAAATTATTAAGTGATGATTGGACAAATCATTAAAGAAAAAAATCTCTTGACGAAAAGTATCCTAGATTATCTCGCGCGTGTATGCTGAAGATCTAGACATACATTATTGTATTTTTAGGGTACAAGATTGGCTCTCTCTTTGTCACTGATTTTGTAAGTGTCCTATTGCCTTTGGATGGTAATTCTTTTTGTAACTGTTCGACTTTGAAATCAGCAATGACCAGGAGTAACCATCATCGATCAAGCCCTCTTAAGTGAACACTTAAAAAGAATTAGTCTCTTAATCGCTTGAATTGTGTTAAATCGGAGGTATTGTTTGTAGATAATAATGGGAAAATTTCCAAAAAGGTCCTAAATCTATTACTTTAGCCAATTAAGTCATAAATCTTTTAATTACGTCAATTGAATCCTAAATTTTTTCACATTTTGCCAACTAAGTTTATTGGGCCAATTTTAAGAAAAAATCACCAATGTGAATGCCAGCCATCTTACGTAGGATGGTTGATACTAATGTTGGCAAAATCTTATAATTTTTTTAAATGGAATTTTTTAATTTTTTTTCTTTTTTTATTTTACCATGGCTTGTGAGAGTCATCGGGTCCTTGTAGCTACTAGCAAAGACTTAGTGACCCTCGCCAGACATGGCGAAAAAAAAAAAAAAAAGTAAAGGAGGAAAATAGAAAAAAATGGAAAAATAAGACAAAAAGATTCATAAAAATTCAAAAAAATGTTTAAAATATTTTAAAAATTCTTCACATTAGCGTCGCTTGTGCCACGTAAGATAACTGGTATCCGCGTCAGCAATTTCCTAACAAAATTGATTAGATGAAGTCAATTGGCAAAATGTGAAAATGTTTAAAATTCAATTGGTATGACTAAAAGATTTGGCATGACTAAAAGATTAATGACCGAATTGGTAAAAGTACAATGAGTTTTTTCTGGTAATTTTGCCATGAATAACTTATCATGGTTTAAACATGATATCATAAACAAACCACTAAGAAGGTTAGGTAGTAACCTTTTTTTATCGTTTGCCGAGCATGTCGTTCCATCATCTTTCAATAAATTCTCAAGTGGCATCTGTAGAGAAAAATTTTCATCTCGGCTCACTGGCAAAATGAAAATTGTAATGGTCATGAGTAAATGGTCAGGATGATAACGATATTTAAAAGCACTTGTGTCGTTCTTCGCCTGTTAGTATGCTACACATGGAAAATGTCGAATCAACATCAATTTAACACTGTCTTTACTCGAATAGCTACAGAACTATGTAAGAAAACACAAGGAACAAGAAGAGAATCCCGAAGCTCTAGACATGGCATGACCATGAAAACTCCACCGAGAGCTGGTTTTGTCCTCGTAGTAGATGTGAAAATGTGGCAGAATTAAAGAATAAGCAAAGATTCTTCGTATCTAGCACTGTAAGCTTGCTCGATATAGAGTGAAACAAAGGGACATTGCATAGAGTTTGCACCTATATGAAGTTCACGATGGCCGGGAGCAATCTGCGCCACATGACCTCAACTTAAGTGCATCGCCGTATCAATAATCAGTTCTTCCACAAGTAGAATTGATACGCAATTCACGCTCGAATTGTCCTCTATTCACCTTTCACTTGGGGACTTTCCATGAATCTCTTCCAGCTCCTAGAACCTGTTATCAAGGGCTCTTCTAAGTGAGGCCATCTGTATATGATCGTTTGCTTCTGGAAGTCGGTTTATGGAGACCTTGAAGTTCAGCCTATGAATTTTGCTGTACACTAGACGAGCCCTGTTGTCGTACTTCGAACACTTATGTGAGGTTTCAATTGTTCTCGCCTTCCTTTCATGGTGCAGCAGAGCAACAAATGCCAAAGGAATTGGAAGAGACAGTTCCACAGCCTCCTGTCGCAATGAATGGTCTTTCTCATCAGGATGATTCTCCAATGAGCGTGATGAACTGCAGGAATAAGTAAGAAACTCGATTGTTGAGATGTTTCTGTCTCATATCGTTTAATTTTTCTCCATTGCGTCGAACATAGTACCTACTCTAGTTATTGGCTTAACTTTTCATTTCAATCTGAAAGCTACTTACCTACATTTATAGGATTCTTAATATAAATTACCTGCTTGTGCACACTATCTTACTTGGCGAATTCTGTCATCTGCACTAGTTTAAATACATGCATCATTCGAGAGCGCAAGTGCCTTTGATGGCTTGTGGCCTGAGGCATGGCGTTATTGTTTTTTTGCCTCGTCAAAAGTGCTGCTTCAGAGGACCTGAATATTCTTTTGATAGGAATCGTCTGTTTAGATGATCATAATTGCTACCATTGGTACACACTACCAATAACAACATGATAGTCACGGTGTGCATTCTAGTCGAACAACGTAGTTTCAACTTCGAGTTGTGATGCTAACTGTGCTCGCACTAGTGGTTCTAAAATGTTGATGAACAGAGCTGAATCTGACAAGCTACTAGCCATTCCTGTCGGTTTTGTTGGATCAGAAGAGGTGGTAAGGTCTGCTCCACATCTTGTACCTGGCGGTAATCTTGCTTGTCCTTCATTGGAAGAACAAGGAATGAGAATAAATGCTGCATTAGACGCTGCCCATGCACCAATTTCTCATCTCTCGAACCTCATTGCCGATGGCCACCGGGCTGCAAACTTCAGGGGACCTTTCCAACCATCAGACTTTTAATGGCTCGAAGCTGGAGCCACTTGGATTCATACCCTATCCCTTACTTTCTCTGATGGTATTTATGATATTTAACACTTAGCTCGACATTCTGTGTCGTCGATCTTACTTGGTTTGGACTACCTACTGGCCAATCTCTTCATGTAAAGGTTTGGCTTGGAATATTACGTGTCAGCATAGTTGCATAGACATGGCGGTTCTGTTCTTTTACCCATCAGTGCATTCGACTCGTGGTGCAACAAATCTGAAAAAAGCTTTTAATATGCTATTTGAGAGTCAGCTTTCAGCAGTGATCTCGAACAATTTTGTGTTCTCCAAACCGAGCCTTGTTCAGAGTCATTGAAGGCCTTCAATTTCTGACCTTGAACTAGGAAGGTCCTTCCTGCTTTATCTGTTTCTAGATACTTTAAAAACCATCTACAGTAATTGAAAAGGCCATGCAGAAAAAGTTAATTGCTGTTGTACTTGGCGAGGCAACCCAAGTTTAAGTAGCAGCATGCGCTTTTGCTACTTCTCTATGTATTCTTACTCCTGATGAATGGCGTTGTTTGTAGCTTCCATTCAGGAGTACCTTGCTAATTCGGGATCAGGTCAGGGTTCTCTGTCTGCAATATCAGAGTGAAGTGGATATCGCGCGTTCCTTTTCAACATCGGTGTCTGGAGGAATGTTTGCTAAGCAAGAAAACTCATGTGCAGGGGACAACGGTGAGGAATATAGTACTTGTTCGGAAGAATATGAGGCACCATCTCATGACTTATCATCGAGTGAATGCACAAATTCTTACTGCATTGAGATATTGTGCTTTTGTAATACATCACATCCTCTAACATGACATCACGTGTTCAATTTCTATTCATCGTAAAAGCAAAAATTGATAGCCACTCTGTCTATCCTCTTTGCCGTGTGCCAATCATTCATCGGTTAGGCTAGGACCCATCTAGAAACAAGAGGTCGAAGTCAGAGATTGCTTGAGCAGGTAGCTGATGTCGAGCTGGTTGATCGAGCGGGGGTTGAAGGGTAGGGGTGAGAGCTTTTGATGGAAATGAGAGAGATTTGTTGCTCAAAATGTAAACATTAACATGAAGAAAAAATTACATCGTTATGCCAAGAGGATTCACACGAAACGGAAATTATAATGAATGCCATAGGACATTCATTGTCATTTATAAAATATGGACATAATGAGTCTAGTAGAAAACACCAATGCTATATGAAAAACATGTAAAAGCTTCACAGATTACATTATCAATGATGGTACATGCTGATAGTGTTAATTATATTTCGCATCTCATTTCTACAAGAGGAGAACAATCACACAATACATGATTTCGTCAACTCATTGTCGTGGTCAAATTGGTAATTGCCAGAAATTATCGGAGCACTTGACGAAGATGAGACCATTTCAAGTTCTATCTCATTGTTGTCATCATTAGTCAGTACCTCTTTCGGATACAAAAGCGGTTTTGGAGGTAGTTGCAATTTATCGATATCTCCTTCAAGCATATCTAGAACATTCCTCATTGATGGCCGATAATTAGGACTCAGTTGTATGCACCATAGCGCAACGATTATCATCTTCCTCGTTTCTCTTTCCTCTTCTATGACTTCTACCCTTTCAACCTCCTTTTCTTTGCTGAGTTGATCATAAACCCACAAAGGAAAGTAAATTTGACTTGAATGCCCTGCATGTGCATTTATATTTCTCCTTCTATCGGCCATTTCCATCAACATCATCCCAAAACTGTAAACATCGGCTTTATAAGAAATGCCACCAATGTCTTTGTAGAATAGCTCAGGTGCCATATAACCCAAGGTTCCTCTTGTTGCAGTCAATGATACTATGCTATGACCGATGGGATAAAGTCTTGCAAGTCCAAAGTCAGAAATTTTTGGAGTGAAACTTTGGTCTAGGAGAATGTTGTGAGGCTTGATATCAAAGTGTAGAATTTGCATATCACATCCCCGATGTAGATGCTCTATCCCTCTAGCTATGCCAAGAGAGATCTCATGCATTTTCTTATAATCAAGAGGATCATCACCATCCTTATTTGAAATGTGTTTATCCAAAGAGCCATTTGGCATGAAATCATACACAAGAGCTTGTTTGGAGTAACCAAAGCAAAAACCAACGAGTTGCACCACATTGACATGGTGGATCCTTCCAATTGTGGCCACTTCGCTAATAAAATCCTGGCCATTAGATTCTGGTTTGTTCAAAATCTTAACTGCAACTTCATTGCCACTTCTAAGGATTCCTTTGTACACAGAACCATATCCCCCCTCACCTAATTTGCATTTAAAATTTTTTGTAATCTTCTTAATATTTGAATAAGAGTACCTTATAGGCAGAAAGTTGTTGTGAGCTTGTAGGAATTCTTCGATGTTTGCGTCGATCGCTTGGTGCTTTCTCATCCACTTATAGATTAGAAGTATCAGCACACATAGAGCTCCGAGTATGAATCTTGCTGCGACGTAGTTGGCTGCGTAGAAATTGTCCATAGATTAGCTTAGTGCAATAAAATAATTTTAAAAGTAATTTTTTTAATTTTTTTTTGTCAGAGTGGTGCTTGAGATCTTCATAGTTGTGAGGAGAACAGGGCTAGGAAGTCATACCCAAGACAACGGCGAGGCTCTGGCCCACATATAGCCCAAAAAAAAGGCTGAAGTCCATGACATAATCTAAGGTGACCGAAAATGACTAATTAGAATCGACGAGCAATCAATGAAGAATTAAATCTATCATTTTAGCATTTAAACATAGAAAATAATTTACTCTCCTAGATAAGTGCTCAGATCGCAGTTTATTCTATTCACTTACGGAATCCATGTTATCGTAACATGACCATCTCTCCGAAAAAACACGATTTCGCTTTTGTCTTATCAAGGAGTACCAAATGATTCATAAGTTCACATCTCACTGCGGCATAGTTCTAATTTACAAACATCATCCAGGACGCGTGCAATTTATTCACCCGCATAAGAATAACAGCCATGCAAGGGACACGAGCAACTATTAAATCAACCATTTTTCCCCAAACAAATCTAAAGTAATAATGTCAAATCCAGAAAGATAAAAAAGGTCCATAAATTGTAAAATAAAAAGATCAATGCATGCTGAATTTACTAAGAAATCTTATTAAACTTTTCAACTTAGGTGATGTGGCAATTTTTTTCCTGTTGTGTTTTTAGAGAAACTAGTGTCTTAATGTGTGGATTGTATTAAAAATATCCAACTAAAACTTGCCACATCACTTGGCAACTAAATTTTGGTAAGATCTCTTAGTAAAGCTAGGATTTAAGAAAAGACGAAGAAAGAAAGAAAGAAAGAAAGAAAGAAAGAAAGAAAGAAAGAAAGAACACCTTTAAGGGGAAATCCCTTGGGCATATTAAAGTGCCCGCAACTCTCCATTCGGTATCCGAAACTTAAGTAGCGACACGGAAAAGTTCTTCTTGACATGGCCCAAAGGAATCCCCCATAGGAGAGATTGAATCCCTCGGCCATCTTGTTGTGGAGGTCCTTGTATGTTAAGCTCCCATTCTGATCCCCTTCCCGCCCCGAGATTTGATCCGATGCGTATGCCGTCATGGTTACGGTGCAGGAGTCCTTGAAATCCCCTGCTTTTAAGTTCTGTACAGCGTATGAGTACACCTTCATCTGGGAAAAATAAGGACGCGTGTCGGCAGAGTACCCCTCAATACATGGTTTGGTGTCGACATATAAACTAGAAGCAATGGGCTGGGAACACTTCATGAAGGGCACCGCAGCGTATCCACCAGCGTATCGATCAACACCACTGAAGTTGGAGTACGTCAATGGGTAACGAGGGAGGGACGTGCAATTACCCTTTTGCAGTCCATCGTCAACCACTGTGATGTTACCTCTGAAGAAATATTGGCCATAATAGTAACTGTAATGGATTGACTTCACATAATATCGGCCAGCATATAGATGTAGAATAGTGCGATTATTTTCACAAACTAGCTCATAGTGAGAGTTACCGCGGTATTTTGGATCGTCTTTCAATCGAAAAGGATAACTTATGTTACGGATCTCACCGCAAGATGAAGGAGCGCACAAATGATTGTTTTTCGCACTGCAACTCATCCCTGATAGTAGCAGGACATGCAATACAAGAAGTAAAACATGGAGCGTAAATATTGAGCTGAGAGAAATAATCATCTCTTTATCGTTTGGTCTGATGCAATGGAAGTTTTAGCTCATTTGGTAATGCGAGGGAGGCTTGATAAAGGGTCGGGAGTCGTCGGTCATCAATATGTCCAAGTCAACCCTAAAACAAAGTCCAGCAAAGAAAAAAATTCAAAAGAACGGCCTGGCTAAAACACGGAATTAGTGAGCTTTCACATTCATTAGGGAGGAAACTTCTCTGCATTTTCCAGATTTGATTTTTCTTGGCAAATTAGTTCTCTCTAGAAATTAAATTTAATATCATAAAAAAGAATCGATTTTAATGTTTTTTTTTTGGTAAGGAGAATCGATTTTAATGTTTTGTACCCTAAAATCAATCAAAATCGTTTCAAGTGAGGCATTTGGCATTCTATTTTATTTTCAAGGCCAATATTTCGTAAGTGTCACTCCGTTAAATTTTGATGATGAAAAAAAAAGGATGATGTATTTCATCATATAAGGTTTTTCATTTTTGAGGAAAAAAAACAAAATTAGTAACCAAGAAAGAGGATCATGTTAATTAACGGGTATGCAGATTTTAACTTGTATAATGTCGCTTTCGGCAAAAATAGAAAGAAAATAAGGAGTGGGCACTTCTTGCGCATGGATGTTGTGAAACTTTATGAAGGAAAGAAAGTAATATGATAAATTCTCAACTAGCAATGGGACCGATGCACCTCCATTAGAAACTCACTTGCATCATTGTGGATTGACACACTCAAGGGCTATAGACGCAACATTTGAATTCATAAAAATAATGCGATGTTTACTCATTCACTATGCTTAAATTTTAAAATCTCTCTCTTGTAATTGTGCTATAATTATGAATATGACCATCGTCTCTTTTCCATAATTGAACCATTTAATGAATGAACAAATTGATCTCAACAAAAAAGGCAATACGATAATTTCTCAACCAATAATCAATCGATGCAGGTCTCGATTAGAAATTCACTTGCTTCGTCATTCTTGACACGAGCAAAGACTATAGGTGTAATATTTGCATGCACAAAAATAAAATAATACATACTTATTCACTGTCAATTGAAATATTATTCGTGTGGATTAGTCAATCACTCACCTATAAAATAATCTCATCTTTTTCTCGCAATAAATCTAACTGACCTATTACAATATCCAATTGAAACGTGCCACATCACTCAGTAAGTAAATTTTTATACAATCCCTCAGTAGAGCTAACATTTAAGAAAAGGATGAGGATGAAGAAAGAAACAAAGAAAGAACTGGGAAAGTGAGCTTTCGGGAATCATGGTGTCTGCACCTCTCCCTTTGGTATCCGAAACCTAATTAGCAAAACTCGAAACTTGTTGGTGGCGAGAGTTTATGATAGGAGATAGTGAATCCCTCGATCGTCATGTTGTGGAGGTCCTTATACGGTGAGCTAGCACGATTATACCGATCCTTTTCACACCCTGGGATACACTGCGATATTAAAGTCTTTATGGTTATGGTGTAAGTGTCCATGACTACTCGGAGATCAAACCCATGTACAGCGTATGAGTACACCATCATTTGGGAAAAAATAGGGGGCATATCGGAAGGATATGCTCCCTCAATACATGGTTCAGTATTGACTTACGAAGTAGAAGCAAGGGGCTGTGAGCACTCCACGAAGACCACCAGCACAGCTAAGAACTACATGGATCATGATCACTAAAGTTGGAGGGCGTCAATGAGTAAGGAGGGAGGGATGAGCAATTACCTTTTTGCAGTCCATCGTTTCACCATCAAATAATTATTTGCTAAGATTGAAATGGTAGAAAATTGAGTTCACATAATATTGGCCGGCATATAGATATAGAATAATGCGATTATTTTCACAAGCTAACTTATGTTCATAGCGGCCATATCCTTTTGGGTTGAACTTAAATTGAAAGGGATAGCGTATGTTATGGATCTTGTCTCAAGATTAAACAGCACACAAGTGATTCTTCTATGCCACAACTCATTCCTAGTAGTAGCAGAACATGCAATATGAGAAGCAAAGCACGGAACATGCATATAGAGCTCAGAGACTGAATCATCTCTCAATCATTTGATCCGATGCAATGAAAGTTTTAACTATTTGGCATTGCGACAGAGGCACAGTAATATGAATGAAAAGAGTTGAGAGTCTTTGGTCATACATATGTCCAATTTAACCACTAAAACAAAGTCTAGTGAAGAAAAAGTGGGTATCACGGAGAAATTGCAGTGAAGGTGACCAAAAACCGTGTTGGAATTGTCGCTCATGCAAGTGTTCAAGTCAACCAATACAATTCTTTTTGTCTTCATAATTTATTGAAGCGATACTCATGGAATATTGACCCTGAAAATAAAATAGAACACCAATGCCTCACTCGAAAGGATATTTATTCATTTTAGAGTACGTAACATTCAAATCGATTCATTTTCATGGAACGAACAGTCAATTTTGCCAAGAAAAGTCAAAACTGGAATTGCAGTCCCCGTAGTCAAGGTAACAAAACACGGTGTTGGAATTATTTATGGTTAGCTTTCACATTGTTTGGAAAGAAACTTCTCTGCAATTCCAGTTTGGTCGAGCGTATGAGTATGCTCCCTTGATACATGGTTAGGTATCAACATACGAAGCTGGAGTAACAGGTTGTGAGCACCTCATGAAGGCCACCGGCACGGCTGAATCGGTAAAGAAGTATGGACAATAATCACTAAAGTTGGAGGGCGCCAATGAGTAACAAGGGAGGGATGAGTAATTATCCTTTTGCAGTCCGTCGTCAACCACTATGATATTACTGCCCAATATAACTTGGTTATAATTGAAATCGTAATTGATTGATGTCACGTAATATTGACCAGCATATAAATATAGAACAGTGCGATTATTTTCACAAATTAACTTAAACTTAGAGTTACCGTAGTATTTCGAATCGCCTTTCAATCGAA
Source organism: Eucalyptus grandis (assembly GCF_016545825.1). Classification (NCBI taxonomy): domain Eukaryota; kingdom Viridiplantae; phylum Streptophyta; class Magnoliopsida; order Myrtales; family Myrtaceae; genus Eucalyptus; species Eucalyptus grandis. The sequence goes on along the minus strand of NC_052619.1, from coordinate 17,213,011 downwards.
AATGATAACTTATATTATGAATCTCACCACAAGATGAATAGATACACAAGTGATTCTTTTTCACACTGTAACTTGTCCCTAACATTAGCAAAACATACGATATGAGAAGTAAAACACGAAGCATAAATATTGAACCAAGAGAAATAATCATCTCTTTATGGAATGAAAGTTTTAGCGAATCTGATAATGCAAGGGAGGCTTGATAAAGGTTTGGGAGTCGTCGGTCATCGAAATGTCCAAGTCAACCCGTAAACAAAGTCTAGCAAAGAAAATATAAAAAAGTACAGCCTGGCTAAAACACGGTCTCGGAATTAGTGATGGACAGCTTTCACATTCATTGGGGAGGAAACTTCTATGCATTTTCTAGATTTAATTTTTCTTGGAAAATTAATTCTCTCTAAAAATTTATTTTAGTATTGTAAAAAACATTCTGTTTTAATGTTTTGTACCCTAAACTCAATCAAAATCCTTTCAAATGAGTTATCCGGCATTCTATTTTATTTTCAAGGCCAATATTTCGTGAGTGTCGCTTCATTAAATTTTGAAGACGAAAAGGAAAAGGATAATATATTTCATCGTATAAGATTTTTCACTTTTGAGAAAAAATAAAATTAGTAACTGAGAAAAAGGATCATGTTAATTAATGGGTACATAGATTTTAACTTGTATAATGTCACTTTCGGCAAAAATAGAAAGACAATAAGGAGAGGGCGCTTCTTGGTCATGGATCATGAGAAACTTTATGAAAGAAAGAAAACAATATTGTAAATTCTCAACTAGCAATGGGACCTACATACTTCGATTAGAAACTCACTTGCTTCATCATGGATTGACACACGCAAGGACTATAGATGCAATATTTGAATTCACAAAAATAACGTGATGTTTACTTATTCACTACACTTAAATATTAAGATGACTCTCTCGTAATTATGCTAGATTTATGAATGATACTGTCATCTTTTTTTTCATAATTGAACCACTTAATGAATAAATGGATCAATCTCAACGAAAAAGACAATACAATAATTTCTCAATCAATGATCAATCGATGCGACTAGTAATTAGAGATTTACTTGCTTTATTGTTGCCCGACACATGCAAAAACTGTAGGTGTAATATTCGCGTGCACAAAAATAGACCAGATGGTGCTGATACGTTGAGCTCGCACGATTATATGATCCTTTTCTTACCCTGGGAATTAATGCAGTATTAAAGCCATCATGGTTATGGTGCAAGAATCCTTGATGTCTCCTACTCGAAGATCAAACCCATGTACAGCGTATGAGTACAGCTTCACTTGGGAAAAATTAGGGGGCATATCGGAAGGATGTGCTCCCTAGTACATGGTTCAGTATCGACTTACGAAGTAGAAGCAACGGGCTGTGAGCACTTGATGAAGACCACCGGCACAGCTGACGAAACATATGGATCATCATCACTAAAGTTGGAGGGCACGAATGAGTAATGAGGGAGGGATGAGCAATTACTCTTTTTTAGTCTGTCATCAATTACAGTGATTTCACCGTCGAATAAATATTTGCTAAGATAAGAAAGGTAGTAAATTGATTTCACATAATATTGGCCGTGGTTATTTTCACAAGCTAGCTTATTATGTTAGAAGTCCTACTCCCTTTTGGGTCGCCTTTCAATTAAAAGGGATAATGTATGTCATTGGCCTTGCCACAAGATAAAGCAACGAACGAACGATTCTTCTTCGTCCACAGCTCGTTCCCATTAGTTGCAGAACATGCAATATGAGAAGCGAAACATAGAACATGCTTGTGGAGCTTAGAGACTTAATCGTCTCTCTATTGTTCGATCTGATGCAATGAAAATTTTAGCTTAATATGAATGAAAAGAGCTGAGAGTCATCGGTCATACAAATGTCTAAGTCAACCAATAAAGCAAGAGTCCAGCGAAGAAAAAGAGGGTCTCACACGGAAATTGCACACCTTGCGGTCAAGGAGACAAAAACGCGGTGTTGGAATTAGTTATGGCGTAGCTTTCACGTTGATTAGAAATGAAACTTCCTGCAGTTTTCAAATTTGACTTTTCTTGGCAAATTGACTCTTTAGGAATGAATTTTAGTATTGTAAAAAAGAATCGATTTGAATGTAATGTACTCTAAATTGAATCAAAATCCTTTCAAGTGAGGCATTGGCGTTCTATTTTATATTCAAGGCCAGTACTCCATGCATATTGCTTCGACAAATTTGCAAAAACGAAAAGGAAAAAAGATGCATTTCATCGTATAAGCTTTTTCATCACGGACAAAAAAAACAGAATTGATAATAGAGATAGACTATTAAAGGGGATATTAACTTGTATAATGTCACTTTTGACAAAAATAAAAGGAAACATAGGAGTTAGTGCTTCTTGGATGGTGTAACACGGTATGAAAGAAAGAAAGGAATTTAATAATTTCTAGTGATAGGACCAATGCACATTGACTAGAGCCTCACTAACTTCGTCATGACGCAAAGTCTATACATGTTCCAATTCACCCCCCCAAAAGTGATGTTTACTTATTCACTATCAACTTCAATATTACATTTTTTTTTGGTCGATCCTAGGAGTCGAAACCCACACTTGAAACTAAATTGTCTCCACCCTAATCTCATGAGAAGGTGGGGATTTGAACCCCCCACTTGCCTCTTCCATGTTGGAAAAGTGGCCACTAGGGCAAACCCCAGTGGTTATTTCAATATTAAAATTACTCTCCCTTAACTGTGCTAGATCTATGAAAAATATTGCCATCTCTTTCCCATAATAGAATCGCTTAATAAATGAATTGATCGATTACCGTCGTTCTATCAAATGAAAATAAAATGTTCTTGCCTGTTGTTGACACCTAAACTTTTCTCTTTTTATTTAGAACTTAATTGCATAGAAAATTAGGTATTAGCCTCCAAGATAAATAAAAGTAAAGTAAATAATTTTCATTAAAATGCATTGTGTTTTCATTAAATTGCATTGTACATAGACATTAGGAACATTTGCATTACTAGTATTAAAAATTTTACAAATTACTTTTTAAAATTAAAATTAGAAAAAATTAACCAAAAATGTTCTTTGCCCTTTTCTTCCCCGTCCCCCCGGGTCCCCTCCCCGGCACGGCCCAGCCCTTCGTTTTCTTTTATTTCCCCCACGCAGCCCACCTTTCTTCTTCCGCGGCCCAGCTCGCTCTCCTTCCTCCTTCCTCCTCCTTTCCTCGCTTGGACGTTAGCTTCGGGACAAAACAGAGAGAGGGTCACTGGCCGAAGGACGCGAGGATGCGAGGCTGCGCGCGACGTTCACCCAGGAATGTCGTGCAGTACGAAGCTAGCTGATCTCGTCCTTGAAGAAAGAGAGAGAAACGAGATAAATGGGAGAGAAAGGCAGCAAAGGGAAGGGGGGTCTCTCCGGTCATTTTGGGTTTGTTCAGCCGAGGAAGAGCAACCAAGAGAGAGAGAGAGAGAGAGAGAGAGCTGGTGAGAGTGAGAAGGCGAGCTCGAGAGAGAGAAGGAGCGAGCCATAGAAGAGAGAGAGCTCGAGAGAGGAGACCGAGATGGTGGATATCGAGGGAGAGCGGGAGAGAGAGGCGACTGCGTGCTCGAGTTCTTCGCGGGAGGCTGGAGAAAGCTAGAGCAACAGAGAGAGTGAGATCGGAGTGAGTGAGCAAAGGGTGAAGTGTGTGACATCTAGATTTTCGGGTTCTAATTTTGACTGGATAAATAGGGCCGTTTTCGTTCAGTTGAAACCGGGGATTGTGAAATTGAGAAGCATGAGGGATTCTTGGATGAAGAAAATAATCAATTTGATAATGGAGATATCAATTGATTTTTGTGAGAGTTATTTGAGATAAATTAAGAGAGAAATTGGATGTAGATATGCAAGTGGGGATCAAGAACTCTAAGTTGGAAAATCCTTTTGAGAGTCTATGAGCTTATTTAAAAGAAATTGGAATTAGGATTTTCTATTTGAGGAAATCCTTTTATTTTTGTGACATTCCCATTTCTTTTCCCTTTTTAGCCAAAGACTCATTTTTCTCTTTTCCCTCTCTCTTTCCTTCTTTCTTTTTCTTTTTCTCTCTCTCCCCCTCTCTTTTCTTTCCCCTCGTGCGAATTTCCCCCTTGCTGCCGATTCCAACTTTGCTTCTCTTTTTCCTTTTCTACTTTTTGACTTTTCAAACTCTCACTCTCTCTTATCTCTAACTCTCTCTCTAGACTCCCTCACTCTCTCGACATCTTCTTCTTCTCCTTCTCGGCTGGTTCGAAAAATTGCAGAAGCGGAATCAACGACCAGCAGCGTTGAAGGAGCCGTGGCCACGCCGGAGCTACCGTCGCCATCATGTCGAAACGCTGCCGTCGTCGCTGCTTCGCCCCACCCACGCGCACTTCTGTTGGAGAAATCTTTCCAGAATATTTTGAAGCTGACAAAACATTTCTATCAGTCTATATCGACAGTTTAAAGTCTCAAGACTTTGTAATCTCAAGACTCAAGACTCAAGACTATTCTCACTGACGGTCTTTCTAATCTAGTGACGAAGGAAATCCAAAGCCGAAGTATATGGTTGAGGATTCGATCCTATCCTCTGGAAAAGATCCCTTGGTTGGATAATCATTTCGGATTCTTTGATTCTTATCTAAGATCAATTGAAGATCTAATGATCGACGAAACATTCTTGAAATGTTCTATTCTTGGAAACCAAGATCCTGATTGTATGGGCAAACATGATTGATGGGCTATCATCAGATTCCTTAAATAGCTCGGATGATCTTCTTAATTGATTCCGTCCAACGGGTAGATTGGAGGAATTCCTTTGGTAAGTGCCAACGGCTATGATGGCATAAAGGAGTATAAAAGGAAGACATTCTAGTTGTTTTAAGTGTGTGATTGATAGAAAAATTCTAGAGTCTGAAGAACCTTGATTGTTAGTCGATACAGTTCGAGCGAAATTGTATACACATAGAGTGTTTATACTTGGTGATACCTTGAGCGAGTGTAGTAGATCATCTACATCGAGAAATCAAGGAAGATCAACACTGTAACATCTCTTTGTTCATAGTGGAATCCAGCCAATCGGCTGTCAGTGCAGAAGAGTGGACGTAGGCTTGCATCAAGCCGAACCACTATAAACCGCGTGTTCAATTCTCTCTTTCCTTAACTCAGTCTTACGATTGATTTTTAATTATTGCAAATCCTTCATCTGTCTAAGTATTGTGCAATCTTCAAGAAAATTTTTATAAACCTATTCACCCCCTCTAGGTACTCGTACTAGCAATATCAATTGGTATCAGAGCTCGTGTTCTTACTTTATTTGAAGTGTTTTACTTCGGAGTAAAAGATCTATGGCTAGTATGCTAGCACCAGGGCTGGTGGAAGGGCAAAGCAATACCAGACCACCATACTTTGATGGAAAGGATTACAACATCTGGAAAAACAATATGAAAGCTTTTCTACGGTCAAAGGATCCTCTGGAATGGGATGTGGTGGAAAGAGGAATTATTCCTACTGCTGCATCAGTATCCGAAAGAGGGAAAGAAACTGTTGATATCAGCGGAATGTCTCAAGAAGAGATAAACAAGGGACAAGCACTCGATGCAAAAGCAATTTACTCTTTATATTGTGCTTTATCACCAACTGAATATAACAGAATATCTTCTTGTGTCACAAAGCAAAAGAAGTGCGGGACAGATTACATATCACTTATGAAGGGACAGACCGAGTGAAGGAGACCAGAATTAACATTCTCCTTGGTCAATATGAAGCCTTCAAAATGAAACCAGGAGAATCTATAATTGACATGTTTAACCGTTTTACAGATACTGTCAATGGCCTTGAAAATCAAGGACAGAAAATTTCTGATCCTATGAAGGTGAACAAACTGCTGCATGGACTCTCCAAGGATTAGAATCATATAAAGACTTCAATAAGAGAGACGCAAAGAATTATGCCATTATCTGTAGACGAGCTGATTAGAACTCTTCAGTCTTACGAAGTGGAACGAATTAATGAAGACGAAGATCCAAGAGGTAAGAAATCCATTGCATTAAAATCTAACGATGATTCTGATGATACAGACTCTGAAGAAGATCTGGACGATGAGGAGCTTGCTCTAATGATTAGAAAGTTCAGAAAGCTGAATAGAAAAGGAAGAAGGTTCAACTCAAGGAAACAAAGTCTTGAAACAGCAAACCAAGTTTGTTGATAATGAGGAACCAAACAAAGATGAAGTTTGCTTCGAATGTAAGAAAAAGGGACACATCGACCAAATTGTCCTCTCCTGAAGAAGAAGAGAGGAAAAGCTGAAAAGTCTCGAAAAGCTCTCAAAGCCGAAACTTGGAGCGATACAGAGTGTGAAGAAAGTGATGAGGAATATGCCAATCTGTGTCTGATGGCACAATCAGACTCAGACTCTGGATCAGACTCAGACAGTGAATTTGAGGTAAGTGATTATAAAATCCCTATCAAAGTCTCTAAATACATTGATGAACTATGTCTTAGTCTTAAGACTTCTCTCAAAAAGATTTCCGAACTTAAAAAGGAAAACTCAGTTTTAAAACAAAAGGAAAATATTTTAGAAGAAAAAGTGAAAAGTTTAGACTTGAATGTTTCTACTCTTAAGGAGAATGAAGATAAACTTTCAAAAGAAAATGCTTTCTTAAAAACTGACTTATCAAATATTTCAAAGAAATTTTCAATAGGGTCTGAAAAACTTGAAAAAGTTCTTTCGGTCCAAAGACCTTACTTCAATAAGTCTGGTTTAGGTATGACAGCAGAAACAATTCCTTTGATTGATTTTCCAAAAGTAAAAGAAAGAATTAAGAAAAGACCGTCAAAAGAGGCTTACAAAAATCATTTCGAGAAAGTCTTTGTAAAGTTTGTAGGTCGAAATGCTCTAAGGTGTTCAAAGTGCAACAGTCAGGATCATTTTGAAAAAGAGTGTCCTATGGTTTGGAAGCCTGTTAAAAAAGTATGGCCTAATAATGCTCATTCTACTAACGCCAAAGGACCCAAGAAAATTTGGGTACCAAAGAAAGCTTGAGACTCTCTTTTAATGCAGGTCTCTGTCAAAAAGAAAGTTAAGTGGTATCTTGACGGATGTTCAAGACACATGACAGGAGACTCAAATTGCTTTATAAAGCTTGTTCAAGTAAATGGTGGAAAAGTTTCATTTGGAGGAAATAGCAAAGGAAGCATTGTGGGATTTGGAACTGTGAAAATTGGAAATCTCACAATAAGCAATGTCTCTCTAGTGGAAGGACTCAACTACAATCTTCTAAGCATTAGCCAATTGTGTGATACCTTTGGTTTCAAGATCTCCTTTCAAGAAGGCATATGTTGGAATTAGCAAAGACTCAACTCAGTCTTTCATGGGTCGAAGGCATGGAAATATCTACCTCCTTGATGTAAAACCAAATGAAGCACAATGCCTAATCTCAATTCAAGATGAAGCAGTCTTATGGCACGTAGAAAGCTTGGCCATGTCAACATGAAACAATTAGCCAAAATCTCATCAAAGAAGCTTGTTCGAGGTTTACCTAAATTGCCATACCAAAAGTCTGATTCATGCACTCCATGCATTCTGGGAAAGCAGGTAAGAAATTCATTTAAGCCAATAAATCATGTCTCTACTAATCATGTACTACAGTTGCTTCATATGGATCTCTTCGGACCGACCAGAACCCAGAGCATTGGAGGTAAGAAATATTGCATAGTAATTGTGGATGATTACTCCCGCTTTACTTGGGTATATTTCCTTGCAAGTAAGTCAGAAACCTTTTCGTATTTTGAAAAATTTGCCAAAAAGGTTCAAAATGAAAAAGGATGTGCAATCTCAAGCATAAGAACAGATCATGGAAGTGAATTTGAAAATCAAGATTTTACGAAATTTTGTGATAAATCTGGTTTTAATCATGTGTTTTCCTCTCCATATACTCCAGAGCAAAATGGAGTTGTGGAAAAAAAGAATAGATCTCTTCAAGAGATGGCTAGAACACTTATAATTGAAAGCAAAATTTCTTCACGATTTTGGGCTGAAGCTGTTTTAACAGCATGCTATATTATAAATAGAGTCTTTTTAAGACCTATTTTAGAGAAAACCCCCTATGAATTGTTCAAAGGTAAGAAGCCTATTGTTTCATACTTTCATGTGTTTGGTTGCAAATGCTTTATTTTGAAAAATGCAAATGATCGAGTTGGTAAGTTTGAAGAAAGATCAGATGAAGGCATCTTCCTTGGATATTCTACATCAAGCAAAGCCTACAGAGTCTATAACAAGAAAAGCCAGTCGGTGGAGGAATCAATGAATGTCAAATTCCAAGACTCAATGCAAGATGAATCCAGCCAGACTCGGTATGAAGAGTTCGAACCCACCCGCACCTTCCAACGCTTACAACTCAAGAAGCATCTCAGTCTCTGGAAGTCCAACATCAAGAAACTCATGAAGATTCAAATAAAGAAAGAGATCATCAACCAGGCAGATCAACCAGTAACTGGAAGCATAAATCCAGTCATCCCAAAGATCTCATTATTGGTGAAATCAATGAAGGAATCCGCACCAGATCAAAAAGGCGTGAAGAATCTAGTCTTTTTGTGGCTCTCATTTATGAAATTGAACCAAAAAGCATAGAAGAAGCTTTATCGATGAAAGTTGGATCGAAGCTATGCAAGAAGAACTCGCAGTTCAACATCAATGATGTCCGGGAATTGACATCTAAACCAAAAGGTAAAAGCATTATTGGAACCAAATGGGTATTCAGGAACAAGATGAATGAAGAAGGAAAAGTCGACGAAACAAAGCAAGACTCGTGGCTAAAGGATATACGCAAGAAGAAGGAATAGACTATGATGAGACTTACGCTCCGGTAGCAAGGTTAGAAGCTATTCGTCTATTACTTGCATTTGCTTGTTATAAAAATTTCAGGTTATTCCAAATGGACGTCAAAAGTGCATTCCTAAATGGATTCATCCATGAGGAAGTTTATGTGGAACAACCACCTGGGTTTGAAGACCCAAAGAAGCCAGACTCAGTCTTCAGACGAAAAAAGGCCTTGTATGGTTTAAAGCAAGCACCTCGAGCTTGGTACGACAGACTAAGTAAGTTTTTATTACATAATGGTTTTGTCAAAGGTAAAGTAGATACTACTTTGTTTATCAAAAAGGAAAACAAAAGCTTTTTACTTGTTCAAATATATGTGGACGATATTATTTTTGGATCACCAAATGAAAGTCTATGCAAGAAATTTTCTAAGTCTATGCAGGATGAGTTTGAAATGAGTATGATGGGAGAGTTAACATTCTTTCTTGGACTCCAAGTGAAACAAATGAAGGAAGGAACTTTTATTTATCAAGAAAAATATGCGAATGGTCTTGTCAAAAGGTTTGGATTGGAAAAGTGCAAAAAGACCGACATACCAATGTCATGTTCTCAGAAGATAGACAAGGATGAAGAAGGAAAGAAAGTAGATCAAAAGCTGTACAGGAGCATGATCGGTTCACTTCTTTATCTTACCGCTTCTAGACCTGATATTTTGTTGAGTGTTTGCATTTGTGCTAGGTTTCAATCGGATCCTAGAGAATCCCATCTCGGTGCTGCAAAACGTATTATCAAATACGTTGCCTCATCTTCAAGCATCGGTCTCGGTATCCCAAGAAGGGAGACTTTAATCTTCTAGGATACTCGGATGCAGATCTGGCCGGTTGCGTAGTCGATAGAAAAAGCACGGAACTTGTCAACCTGCTTGGAAACAGGGACGGTGTCTTGGTTTTCGAGGAAGCAAAGCACCGTAGCTCTCTCAACGACAAGCGAGTATGTAGCTCTTGGAAGTTGCTGTTCGCAAATTCTATGGATAAAACAACAGCTACAAGACTTTGGGATTGAAGACTCATGCACGAAATCAGATGTGACAAACACCGGTGCGATCAATCTCACCAAAAATCCAATCCTTCATTCAAGAGCAAAGCATATTGAGATTCGACATCACTTCATTAGAGATCATATTCAAAATGGAGAAATCTCGATTCAATTTGTTGATTCAAAGAGTCAACTAGCGGATATATTCACAAAGCCTTTGGAGAAAAATCAATTCGACTTTATCCGTTCAAGACTCAACATTTTGAAGCTTGAAGAAGTTAAAGTCTAGAGACTCACCAACTCTAAGACTCTAATCTTTCAGACTTTAAACCCTCAGACTCAGACATTCGTGGCTATAGACTGTAAGTTGTATTTTATCTAAAAGGTACGAATTTTCGTTTAGTTATTTTATCTAAACTCGAAAAGGTACGATCTTTCGTTCGGTTATTCTATAATCCGCGTGAAATTTGAAGACTTGTCTTTTTAAAAAAGAAATAATTTTGGCAGTTATTGATTTTGAAAAGAAGTGTTCATACACTTTCCTTGCACCGATTGAACTTCCCTTTTCAAAACTGAGTTATATATATACAATTTTTCTTTTCCCAATCTTCAAAACCCTAAAAGGCACTCTCCTCCCGATACTGTTTCTATTGCTTGTTCGTCGTCGAGAAAGTGGTCATTTTTCTTGGGAAAGCAAGTGAAGGAATCTTCCAATCGACAAAGAAAGATGTCTTCTTCGAGGAAATCATCAAGAATCGCAAAGCGAGGGGGACCACAAAGAATGGAGAAGGGACCGACTCACTTCGATCTCACTGAGGAAGAAGACTTAACAAGTCAGCGACAAAGTCCGATTCGCTCTCATCCACGTCATTCAATGCCTCCTGCCCCACAAGGTGCAAGTCATCTTCTGGAAGAAGAGATAATCGAGGATGCCGACCCAGTAAGAGTCCAAAAACCCTCCTTTATCTATAAACTTTATCGTGCGTTGAAAAGCACCGGTACTCCATTGCAATATATAGATGACTTCCTTAAGGAAAAAAATTATGGGAATGAGTATCTTTTTCTGAGGAAAATGGAGGATTTGGGAATTGCCCCGAAAGGAAAAGCAGAGGACGCACTTGCGAACATTCCAAGTGATCCTCGTATGCCAGGACGAAATTTAATTGAAGGGAACGATGATGACAGAATGTTCCTTGAATTTCAACTGAAAATGGGAGTGGCAGCAAAGGTGAAAGGAAATCGGATGGATTTGTTCAAATCCAAGGATCAAGAAAAAGTGTATTTTGGCTGTTGAAAAGAGGGGTGATAAACCCTAGAAGTGTCGATTTTGACTTCCTGGATGCCATCAACATGAACTTAAGAGAAAAGTTGAATTTGTTTCAACTTGAGAATTTTTGCTCTGACTCTACTGACGGGTATGCTCATCTGACCGCTTATTTCTATTCAAATCTTAGATTTCTGGATGCGAATAGAATTTCATTCAGTGTACGAGACCAAATCTACGTGGTAGATGTGAATATGTTGGCAGACATAGTTGGAGTTGAACGAGGACGTTATCTACCAATCAAAGTCTCACCTGCTCGTACTACTCTGGAACTTGTCAAAGATAGGAACGCAGAGAAGAAAGTTACCTATTCCAGGATGAATGCCATCAACATTGTGCTTCATAAGATTGTAATCAACTGTCTCAGACCGAAGTCTACGTCAAAGACTTCCGTGTCTCTTTTTGAAGCAAAGTTGATGTACGCGATCAACTCAGGACGGAAATTCTCTCTCCCGCACACTATTCTCTTCCATATGTACAGAGCAATGTCGAAAGACAAAGGACAATTGCCTTATCCGGTCAGTGACCAAGATCTTGAGACACATGAATATTGAACCGCCACAAACACTTTGTGTTCAACCGTGTGATAAGATGGTGGTAGGTTTGAAGATGTTAACGAAGATGCGTCTGCAAGAACTTTCCAAGGCAATGGAGAAATTCAGAGTGAAATCTCCAGTTCAGTTTGCTTTAAAGAGAAAAGGAAAGGAGGCCATTGGTGCCCCATCGAAAAAGAAGAAAAGAACTCTTATCCTGGAGGATGAAGATGAAGAGGATGAAGATCCTACTATCCATGCACTGACAAGAACCAGACGTTCTGTGTCTCAGCCGACAGAACTTCAGAAGAAACAGAGAGAAGAAGAAGAGCAAACCAAGAGCAGAGAAGAAGAAGAGCAGAGAGAGAAGGAGAAAGAAGCTGAAGAAGAGAAAGAAAAGTCTGCTGCTGAATCTGGAGAGAAGGGAAATCAAGAGCATGATCATCACTCTTCCCCTTTGGATGTCCTAGAGACAGGGGGAGTTGGCGAGCAAGAAAGGTCCACACCTCATGCTGCCGATAGTGAAGGTCCAAGACAATCTCCAGCAGACCCACAAGAATTTCAGGCTTCTCAATTGCCTGAAGAAGGTGATACGTCGACACCAAATCTGCAAGACTATACAGAAGCGCCATCGTATACATTTACTCCATTTGAGAAAGCTCATGCCAGTACACAGACGGAAAATTCTGCAGATTTTCATCGCATCATGGATATTCTTCTGGAAATGCGTGGCCAGATATATGCTCTGGATTGTGAAATTCAAGCCATGAAGAATGCTGGACAAGCATCTTCAGTCACCCTGGAGGACAAGATGAAAGACCTCGCTCTGCAACTTCAAGCCAATGCCAAAGGAGAGGAGGTAGCTCATCTAAGGGAGGACTTGAAGAGGCTAGAAGGCGTGGTCCAGTCAATGGGAGATTTCCAAATCGTGCGCATTCCCAAGCAGACATGACTCCTTCCTCACCCTTTTTAATGATGACAAAAAGGGGGAGAACCAATTTGAGCCAACAATTTTTTAAAAACTTTGACTTTTGTGGTTATGTTTATTTTTTAGTATGACTTGAGAACTTGAACTTGGGTGTGAATTTAAATTTGACTGAATTGGCTGTGGATTTTGATGCTTGACTGGTTGCATTTATATCAAGTATTGTTATATGGTATTACTCATGAAAGACTAACCAATTTGCTGTGGATGCAGAGTCTGGTTGTTTTATTAATCTTTATGAGTTAGCCATGTTGCTTGAGAAATGTTTTTGCAGGTCAAAGTTGTTCAAATCTACAAGAAAGTTTTGTCACCATCAAAAAGGGGAGATTGTTGGAGAAATCTTTCCAGAATATTTTGAAGCTGACAAAACATTTCTATCAGTCTATATCGACAGTTTAAAGTCTCAAGACTTTGTAATCTCAAGACTCAAGACTCAAGACTATTCTCACTGACAGTCTTTCTAATCCAGTGACGAAGGAAATCCAAAGCTGAAGTATATGGTTGAGGATTCGATCCTATCCTCTGGAAAAGATCCCTTGGTTGGATAATCATTTCGGATTCTTTGATTCTTATCTAAGATCAATTGAAGATCCAATGATCGACGAAACATTCTTGGAATGTTCTATTCTTGGAAACCAAGATCCTGATTGTATGGGCGAACATGATTGATGGGCTATCATCAGATTCCTTAAATAGCTCGGATGATCTTCTTAATTGATTCCGTCCAACGGGTAGATTGGAGGAATTCCTTTGGTAAGTGCCAACGGCTATGATGGCATAAAGGAGTATAAAAGGAAGACATTCTAGTTGTTTTAAGTGTGTGATTGATAGAAAAATTCCAGAGTCTGAAGAACCTTGATTGTTAGTCGATACAGTTCGAGCGAAATTGTATACACAGAGAGTGTTTATACTTGGTGATACCTTGAGTGAGTGTAGTAGATCATCTACATCGAGAAATCAAGGAAGATCAACACTGTAACATCTCTTTGTTCATAGTGGAATCCAGCCAATCGGCTGTCAGTGAAGAAGAGTGGACGTAGGCTTGAATCAAGCCGAACCACTATAAACCGCGTGTTCAATTCTCTCTTTCCTTTACTCAGTCTTACGATTGATTTTTTAATTATTGCAAATCCTTCATCTGTCTAAGTATTGTGCAATCTTCAAGAAAATTTTTATAAACCTATTCACCCCCCTCTAGGTACTCGTACTAGCAATATCAACCTCTAATTCTCTCCTCTGTCCTCTTTCGGTTGTTTGGTGCCCTTGCTGTTCGAAGATCAGAGCAAACCGAAGCAGCAAGTCCCATTGCCGCCGCAGCAAGCAATCGGAGCTGAAGTCACCGCCGAGCGTCGCCCGCGTCTCCGCCTTCAGCCGCGTTGTCCCTGGCTTGGTCGACGTCCAGAGCTACTGTCCAGCCTCTGTTCCGCATTTGTTCAGTCCCGTTTAGCCTCCTCCGGCCACTGTCCGGCCTCACCGGAGTACCCTCGCCCTCCACCGGCCTTGTCCGACTTTAATCAACCCCGGAACCACCCCTTCCAGCAGCGATCAGAGATGAAGAAAATGGGTATCGCATAGGGTTTTGGCCCGTTTTGGCCGTTTTCCCGAGCCCGGATGCTCGGCCCGCTTTGAGGAAAGTTGATCCTCGCGTCGAGCCCGTCGTTTTGTGTGAGTTTTACTCACTAATGCCTTCTTAGTTTGCTAATTATACTTAAATATTGATTAGTGTTAATTAAGTGTAATTAGGTTGTTAGATTAGAATTGATTAGTGATTATTAGTTAATTGCTTTGTATATTAGTGGTGTGATTAGTGTAATTAGATAGAGAATTGCATGTAGTATTTATTGGATGCTTCGTGGGATTTTTCCTGACCCTTATCGGGTGTTAATTAGGCAATTCGGGCATAAGTGAGATTTTTGGTATTTTAATATTATTTTTCGGAATTAAATTAATTAATTAATTATTTTCTGAAAATTCAACTGGGATGGCTAATGACCGGAATATTATGCGGATGACCGTGGTGAAGTCCATTTATTTAATTGGGCTTTATTTTGAGCTAAAGTGAGTTTTTAATTTTAATTATTTAATTCTCGAAATTAATTAATTAATTAATTATTTTCGGAAATTAAGGTTGAGATGGCTAGTGACCGAAATTTTATGTTGATGATCGTGGTGCAGTCCATTTATTTAATTGAGCTTTATACTATGCTAAATCGAATTTATTGTATGTATTTATTTAATTTTCGAAATTAATTGTTTAATTATTTATTTTTTGAAAATTCAATTGAGATGGCCAGCGACCGGAATTTGGTGCTGATTGTCGTGGCATAGTTCATTTATTTAATTGAGCTTTATTTTGTGTTGAATTGAATTATTTGTGAAATTGGGAATTATTCTTTAATGGAATAATCTTTGATTAATAATTGGAAAACAACCGGGTGTCGGTTGACAGCACTAAAAGTGTTTTGGTGGACTACAGAAAATGTGGGAGTTATGGAAAGGAAAATATTATATTTTGGCTAAGGCCGACCGTGTTCCCACACACGGCTATTTTATCGAGAAGGATAACAGATGGAATGGATTGAATGGTCGGATAGTATACTATATTATCCTACGGGCTCTGATATGTCAGTTTAGCGAGAGCAAAAGATAGGCGGTGTACTATATCAGCCTACGGGCGATATGTCAGCTTAGCGCGAGCAATACACTTTATCAGCTTAGTGTAAGCATCGGGGGTATACTATATCAGCCTGCGGGCGATATGTCAGCTTAGCGAGAGCAGTATACCGGTATACTATATCAGCCTACGGGCGATATGTCGGCTTAGCGAGAGCAAGTATACCTTAACCCTATCAGCTTAGTGCGAGCTATACTATCTATATATCAGCTTAAAGTGAGCAGTCCTGGACTATGGTCGGACTTATAGATAGTATTGAATGTGCCGACCAAGCATAGGTCGTGATGACCTGTAATCGACTAGGTCAATTGATCATTGCTTGATCTGATGTTGTGAATGGACTGATTGATTGGAAATGACCATGAGATTGTCTGATTGACTTGTAATCGAATAGGTCGATTGATCGATGATTCGATCTGAGCTTGACTTGATGTGATTCATTGCCTTGGTTGGATGTTGTGAATTGAATGATTGAATGGAGATGATCGTGAGTGGTCTTCCTGATGTGAAATTGACTAAGTCGATTAGATCGATGCTTCGATCTGTGATGTGATTGCTTGTGTGCCTATTCGATCTGTACTAATATGCAGGTGGAATCTGAGGCTAAGGTAAGTCCTCTGACTCATGTTGTGAGTAAGCAGCCCTAAGGTGTATTAGTTTACTAGTCGGGTCTTAGGAGGTAGAACTTGCTGAGACGTTGTCTCAGTGGTTATTGAATAACCATTTCAGGACCTGGATGAGGAGCCTAAGGAGCATGAATCTGACGAGGAGATCCTTGTTGAGGAACCCGAAGAGGAGTACGTGGAGGAGGACCCCGAGGATAACCCCGAGTACGACCCGGATGAGGACTGAGATCCCGTCTTGTCTTGTCAGACCTTGTTTGCATGTGAATAGATGTTAGACCAGAGTTGTGTATATATTGTATTGTGGAATACTATGAGATGCATGTAAAAAGATGTAGTTGTGAATTTTTAGTAAGGAAAAATGTATGGCTTGCTTTTCTATCCCATTGTTTTATTGTTTGGGGATTTATAACCGCTTCCGCATGTGCATATATAAATGAAAGGGTCGGCGATACATAGTCCTGGGATATCGCAATTTAAAATTGACCAAAGGTAAGGGATGTGTGCGTGCCTGAGGATCGGGGCATGACAAAGTGGAGAGAGAACCGACAGTGAGTGGAGGGATGGACTGAGAGAAAGCGAGACCCAGAAGCCGAACTTCGTTCTCCAACAAACGTTGCCTGGCCATCCCCAACATAAACCGGCGATCTTTAGCCGACACCCTCGAGTCCACGGCTACCTATTCCTCGGCGCCCGAATTACCGGTGAGTTTTCTTTGGGTTCAATTCACTTTTATCCAGATAATCCTGGCTCGGTGCAACATCGAGGTGGCCGAACATAGCTCGTTTCGCTTCAGGCTCACCTCCTGGCAGTCGTCGCCTAGCCGAGTAGGGATATTCGCGGTCAAACACTTCTCTATGGGAACTCCGTGCTTGGTTTTATTTAAAACGGAACCGAAACGATAGCTGGGTCTCGTTTCCTTGGTCCTTGAGCATGCTCGGTTTGAACGAGCAGTCCCTTTTGTTGAGTTTGAGTGTCACTTACTGTTCTCTTTTGAGTCTGGACACGAGCGAGAGTCTAGAATGGGTTTACGACCTCTCCATAATCCATGCTCATGCTCGATATAATGCCTCAATTAGTGTTATTCTAAAAATGAGAAGAGGTTTTGTTTGTCTCCGTGAAAGCATACAATGAATCTGTTTCACATATTTTCATCGACTTGGGATGTCGTAGGACAAGCTCAACACCAAAGTGGAGGTTCATCAGTATGCCATGTCACTTTTAGTCGAATGCCTAAGACTTGCTCGATGAAATGTTTCTGAGAGAATTGTTTAAGAAATGGCTTCTATTTTCGCTCGAATGCGAAGGTACCACTTGATGCAGTTCGTCCAGGGTCATCAGTTGTTAAGCTCGATTTTCACGAGCAATGAATTCACTGCATCTCTGCATTTCGTTCGAGACATGCTGTGTATTTTTCATTGAACTTGATGAGTGGTGGTGGCGGCCTGCGTGATGGGAGACGTTGGCAGCGAATTTGGTTTTGCGGTGTTGAGCCAAGATGGCTTGGTGACGGCCGGCGACGTTGGGTGTCGTCGTCGATCCGTTTAAATTTCTGCTGTGGGTCCGTCCGGCGAAATTCCAGTGTGGAGTTCGTCGGTGTGGGAGGCTTCGGTAAAGGACGTAACAGGGGAGTCGACACGAAGAAGAAGAAGAAGACGTTGAAAGGCTGATAGAGAATAAAAGAAAATTACGAAATAGGCCTGGTGCAGACGTTCGTGGAAAGAGGATAGGAAGATGGGCTTGAGGTTTTGTTTCAGTAGATTTAGGTTTGGTTTAAGTTAGGCGGACTCGCGCTGGGCTTAATTTGTGAATGTTTGGGCTGGGTATAAATTTTCATGAAGTGGGTCTTTGAGAGTCCATTACTAAAATGGAGGTCTGTTTTAATAGAGCCCAATTCATGTTCCCGGTCCAAGCCCGCAAAGCCCATAGTAACCCATGTTCGGACCAGACCTTGGGGCCCAGCCTGAGTCCCTATTTTCGGAATTAATTTTTTAAAAAAATTTAAGAGAAAACTTATTTTTTTCTAAAAATTAGGAAAAAGCTTAAGAGTTAGCTTTTTAGAAAATACCCTTAAAATGTGTGAAAGTCCTTGATAAGAAAATTGTGCTCAAGAATTGAATAAATCCTTACAGCTTTAGCATAGGATTTTGATTGTCCTTAAAAATAAATGCCCTTGATTACGCACTTTCGATGTTGATTATGGGCTCCCTTTAGCTTAGTTAGAGATTGCATACTCCCTATTTGGTAATGTTAGATCTTTACTTTCCCATATAATTTATTTAATGCTTTCCTTGATTGTTGATTATTATTTTAATGATTACGCACCCACATGATCATTTCATATGTTAGTGGATATGCTTAAAATCAATCCAAGCTACTTGAAGATTTTTTTTTTTTGTGAAATGAAATAAATTAGATACCAAAATGACATTTGATTAATTCGTGAAATTAAGTCCCCAACCCTAGATTCTTTGATTGTGTAGAAAGTGAAGCATACTCACATGTTTCACTTGATTTTTAATCGACCCCAATAGGCTAATGGCAACTCCTCATTAGAAAATTCTCATAGCGTCAATTTGAATAACCAACGTCATTCAAAGTATGCATTTATGAGAGTCCGCATCTAAAACTATCCGCATCTAAAACTAGGGTTGTAGGCCTATCTTTTAGATAATACTCCTAAACCTAATTCCCTCCCTACCGAAGGATAGGTCACGACACTTGCTTCATAATCATCTTTCATCTTTGAATGTGTGTAATTAGATGTGTCATGAATACTTAAATGAGACTATTAGTCGATTTAGCACTGTGAACATAAAATTGGAAAGTTTCGAAAATACATTCATAGAAATTCTTTGGCAAAAGCATACCCCAAGTGTCAAAACTTGACACGGAGGGATACTTAAGTACCAAAACTTAGGAAAGTGACACTTAAGTGTCAAAATTGGAGCAAAATGAATCTCTTAAGTGCCAATCCGGCCAAAATGCTGATGTGGCGATTTTCTAGTGAAGTAAGTGCAAAACGGCACCGTTTTGCACTCTAACGTAGCTAGACAATGCAAAAACGATGTCGTTTTGGTGCTGATGTGATAAAAAAATTAATTAAATTAAATTTAAAAATACATTTATTTAAAACGTTTAAAAATACAAATACAAATATTTTTTATTTTTTATTTTTTAAAAAAGAGAAGGAGGTGGCTAAGGGCTGAGCCCTCGCTGCCACCGAGAAGGGCCGGCGATAGAGAGGGGAGGGTCGGCCGAGATCTAGGGTGAGGGTCGCGGCCCTCGCTTATAAAATCATAGACAAGAGCTTGTTTGGAGTAATCAAAGCAAAAACCAACAAGTTGCACCACATTAACGTGGTGGATCCTTCCAATTGTGGCCACTTCGCTTATAAAATCTTGGCCATCAAATTTTGATTTGTTCAAAATCTTAACCACAACTTCATTGCCACTTCTAAGTATTTCTCTATATACGGAACCATATCCCCTCTCGCCTAACTTGCATTTGAATTTTTTTTTTTTTGATGCTCTTGATATCTAAGTAAGAGTACCTTATGGGCAAAAAGTTATTGTGAGCTCGTAGGAATTCTTTGATGTTTGCATCCGTTGCTTGATGCCTTCTCATCCACTTCAAGAGTAGAAGTATCAACACACACGGAGCTCCAAGTATGAATTTTGCTGCTATGAATTGGACTGCGGAGAAATTTGGCCATTGATTAGCATAGTGTCATAATTTTTTTTGCACATACAATTTTTGTTTGTCAAAGTGCTAAATGAGAGCTTCATAGGTGTGAAGAGAAAATGACTTGTCATACCCAAGACAAAGAAGAGATTCCATGCGGCAATTCCAGCAAAATCTACCATGATATATTGCGTAGAATCATCTGTAGCTAGTAAGAGAATTCGTGAGAGATTACTAAATATGGTTAATTAGAATTAAAGACCAATCAGTGAAGAAGCAATTCACGCTAAGATATACCCCAAGTGAAAGATAAATTGATGCAATCACTGCAAAGTGCAAAGATACTTTTATTGATTGAAATTTGCAAGTGGAGAAGTCTAGAATATAAAAAGAGCGAACGAGTTTCACTTTTCTAGATAGCGCCCAGATCCGACTTTATCCTATTCACTCATGAAATCCATGTTAACGTTGCATGATCTTTTCTTTTGAAGAAACACGTTTTTGCTTTTGTTCTCCTAAATGTACCAAATGTTCACAAGTTCCCCATAACAATAAAAAGTGATTCAAGGGACACGAGCTACTATTAAATCGAACAATTTTCCCCAAAAAAAGACCTAATTCCCCGAAAAACCCTTCAGTTCTAGTCCAATTTTAGCCTAAACTTTTTTTGTCTAGAACTAACCCTAAACTTTAGGTACAGTCCTAAATTTGCCTCAAATGTTGCTTTGTTTTAAAAAATCACCAACTTTTAATATATTCCCAAACCTACCCCCACGGTCCAGTCCCAACTTGACGTGGCATTTCCACATCATTAACAAATCCGCTTTAGTAAGGTGACATGGAAAATTATTTTCAAAATGAAGCTATTCTAAGATATGAAAATTAGGGACGACTAACGGCGATTTTTGGACCAAGGGCTAATGGGTAGATTGGGATTAGAGTAAAAATTGGTGTTTTTTCTTTTAGACAAAAAAAAAAGTTGAAGATAGATTTGGGATTAGGCCTAAAGTTTGAGGTTTTTTCCGGACAAAGAAAAGATCGAGGCAAATTTAGACTAAATTTAAAATTGGACTTTTTTTAGTGAATAAAGCCCAAAAAAATATACGGAAATAGTGTCACGTCCAGAAAAGCTCCATAGTTGTAAAATAAAGGAGCAATACACGCCAATTCTACTAAAAAATCTTATTAAGCTTTTTCATCAAACGAATGTGGCAATTTTTTTTATTGGGTATTAAAGAAAGTGATGACTCAATAAATTGAACCAAACGTATTGCAATATCCAATTGAAACATGCCACATCATTGAGTAAGTAAATTTTGATAAGATCCCTCAGTAGAGCTAACATTTAAGAAAAGGATGAAGATCAAGAAGAAGAAAGAAACAAAGTAAGAGAGTAAAGAAAGAAAAGCTTTAGGAAAAGTGAGCTTACAGAAGTAATATGGGTCGCACCATGCCATTCGGTATCTAAAACTTATCGCGCAAATCTGGAATATTTCCCACGAATAAGGTTTATGATAAAAGAGTTCGAATCCTTTAGCCATCATGTTGTGGAGGTCTTTATACGGTGGGCTCACACGTTTATACCGATCCACTTCCTGGATCAATAAGAAAGCGATCATGGTTATGTTGCAAGAATCCTTGATGTCCCGTATTTGTAGATGAGGCCCATACAAAGCGTATGAGTATGCCTTCATTTGGGAAAAATTAGGGGGCGTGTCAGAAAGGCATGCTTCCTCAATACATGGTTCAGTATTGATATACAAAGCAGAAGCAACGGGCTGTGAGCACTTCATGAAGACCACCGGCTCAGCTAAGGGCGAAAGACCACCACGGTATGGATCATTAGCACTAAAGTTGGACCTCGCCAATGAGTGACGAAGGAGGGATGAGCAATTACTTTTTTGCAATTCATCATCAACCACCGTAATTACACTGAAAAAATCATATAAATCATCTAAATTAGAATAGTAAATCGACTTCACACAATATCGACCGGCATATAGATATAAAAAAGTACGATTATTTTCACAAACTAGCTCATATTCAAAACGGTCACAGCCTTTTGTGTCTCCTTTCAATCGAAATGGATAGTATATATCACGGATCTAGCCACAAGATGAAGCGGTGCACAAGTGATTCTTTTTCGCACCGCAACTCGTCCTCAATAGCAGCAGAACATGCAATATGAAAAGCAAAACACGGAACATGCTCATGGAGCTCAAAGACTTAATCGTCTTTATCGTTTGATGTGATGCAATGGAAGCTTTTGCTAATTGATAATGTGATGGAGGCACAGTTACATGAATGAAAAGAGTCGGGAATCGTCGGTGATACAAATTTCCAAGTCAACTAATAAAACAAAGTCCAGCGAAGAAAAAATGGGTCTTACGTAGAAATTGCAGCCCTTGCATTTATGGTGACAAAACACAGAGTTGGAATTAGTTATGCATAGCTTTCACATTGATTAAAAAAGAAACTTCTTTATAGTTTCCACATTGACTTTTCTTAGTACCTAAAAAAAGAATCGATTTTAAACCAATAGAAAAAAGAAAAAGAGAGAATCGATTTGTATGTCATGTACTCTAGAATGAACAAAATCCATTTGAGTGAGGCATTGGCATTCTATTTTCTTTCCAAGGCTAACATTCCATAAGTGTCCCTTCATTAGAATGTGAAGACAAAAAGGAAAAAGATGTTGTATTTCATCATCTAAGCTTTTTATTTTTGACAAAAAAACAGAAATTGGTAACAAAAATAGACTATAAACAAGAATATTAACTTGTATAATGTCGCTTTTGGAAAAAATGAAAGGAAAAAAAGAAATAAGTGCTTTTGGATGGTGTAACACGTTATGAAAGAAAGAAAGTAATACGACAATTTCTAGCGGTGGACCAATGCGTATGCAAATTTCCAAGTCAACCATCAACACAAAGTCTAGTGAAGAAAAAGTGGGTCTCATGTGGAAATTGCAACCCTTGCAGTTAAGGCGACAAAAACACGGCGTTGAAATTATTTATGGTGTGGCTTTCATGTTGATTAGAAAAGAAACTTCTCTGCAATTTTCAGATTTAACTTTTCTAGGTAAATTGACTCTTTAGGAATCAATTTTACTTCAGTAAAAAAAGAATTGATTGGAATGTTATGTACTCTAAATTGAATCAAAATCCTTTCAAGTGAGGCATTGGCATTCAATTTTATTTTCAAGGCCAATATTCCACGAGTGTCGGTTCAATAAATTGTGAAGATGATAAGGGAAAAAAATGTTGTATTTCACTGTATAAGCTTTTTAATTACTGACAAAATAAAATAAAATTGGTAACAAAGATAGACTATTAAAGGGAATATTAACTCATATAACAAAATTAAAAGGAAAACACGAGTTAGTGCTTCTTGGATGGTGCAACACATTATGAAAGAAAGAAAGCAATTCGATAATTTCTAGCGATGGGACTAATGCGCATTGACTAGAACCTCACTAACTTCGTTGTTGCGCAAAGACTATACATGCAATATTCAAGTTCAAAAAAAAAAAAAATGTTTACTTATTCACTATCAACTTCAATATTACAATCACTCTCTTGTAATTGTGTTGGATCTATGAACAATATTGTCATCTCTTTCCCATAATAGAACCACTTAATAAATTGTATTGATCGATTACTATCATTCTATCAAACAAAAAAAAAAAAAAAAAAAATGCTCTTGTCTATTTTTGACATCTAAATTTTGCCCTTTTTATTTAAGACTTAGTCATATAAAAAATTAGGTATTAGTCTAAAAAAAACTAAAAAAAAAAATTTCATTAAAATGCATCGCATTTTTGTTAAATTGCATTGCATATAGACATTAGGAACATTTGCATTACTAGTATTAAAAAATAAAATAAAATAAAAAAATATTATAAAAAAATTAACAAAAAATAAAAATGCAACCGGGCCAGGCTAGGGCCAGCCTTAGCCCAACCCCTCTTTCTTTTCCCTTTCTTCCCCCTTGGCCCTCGTGGCCCAGCCTGCTTCTGTTCCTTCTATTTCCCAAGCGCGGCCCACTTTTCTTCTTTCGTGGCCTAGCTCGCTCTTCTTCCTCCTTCCTCCTCCTTCCTCGCTTGGATGTTAGCTTTAGGACAAAACAGAGAGTAGGTTGTTGGCCAAACGAGGCGAGGCTGTGCACAATGTTCGCCCTGAAATATCGTGCGGTACAAAGCCAGCTGGTCTTGTCCTTGAAGAAATAGAGAGAAACACAATAAATGGGAGAGAAAGACAGCAAAGGGAAGGGGGGTCTCTCTGGTTTTGTTGGATTTCTTCGGCTGAGGAAGAGCAACCGAGAGAGAGAGAGAGAGAGAGAGAGAGAGAGAGAGAGAGAGCTGGTGAGAGTGAGAGTGAGAAGGTGAGCTCAAGAGAGAGAAGGAGTGAGCCAGATAAGAGAGGAAAGAGAGGCGACTATGTTCTCGAGTTCTTCCCGGGAGGCTGAAGATAGCGAGAGCAACAGAGAGAGTGAGATCCGAGAGAGTGAGCAAAGGGTGAAGCGGAGAGAGAATCGAGAGTGAGCGGAGGGATGAACTGAGACAAAGCGAGACCCAGGAGCCGAACTTCGTTCTCGGACAACTGTTACCTAGCCATCCCCAACATAAAACAGCTATCTCCTGCCAACACCCTCGAGCCCGTGGCTACCTATTCTCCGATGCCTAAATTCCCAGTGAGTTTTCTTTAGGTCTAGTCCACTTTTGTCCTGATGATCTTAGGCTCGGTGCAACAACGAGGCGGCCGACCATAGCTCGTTTTGCTTTAGCCTCACCTTCTGGCTGTCGTCGCCAAGCCGGGTAGGCATATTCGTGGTCAAACACTTCTCTCTGGGAACTTTGGAACTGAAACAATAGCTGGGTCTCGTTATCCCTAGTCCACCAGCA
This sequence comes from Eucalyptus grandis, assembly GCF_016545825.1. NCBI lineage: Eukaryota > Viridiplantae > Streptophyta > Magnoliopsida > Myrtales > Myrtaceae > Eucalyptus > Eucalyptus grandis. The sequence continues at coordinate 17,188,444 of NC_052619.1, read as the reverse complement.
TGCTCGGTTTGAACGAGCCATCCCTTTTGTCGAGTTTGAGCATTGTTTGCTGTTCTCTTTTGAGTCTAGACATGAGCTAGAGTCTAGAATGGAGGACCATTCTCATGTGGAATTTCACAACCACTAAAGAGATTAAGTTTGTTAATTTTTTCGATTTTCTATTTTTTTAGCATCATTTTTTATGCTACTTTTTTTTTATAATAATAAAACTTAAAATTTAGACTTCTTTTTCTGTGATCTCTGAACGAAGTGGAGATCACACGTTCCTATGAACATCGGTGTCTCGAGGAATGTTTGCTTAATAGGAAAACTCATGTGTAGGGTGTTGGAAAAAAATCATTTATTGTTTTGAAGTTGACAAAACCTTTCCACAGTCTAGTCTAAAGACTTCCTAGACTGAAGTGTCAAAGTCTGAAGACCGCAAGACTTTCGGTTCAAAGTTTGCTCACACTAACAATTTCCAGACTAAATACTACTGAAGAATGAAGACTTATCCAGATGCGAGATTATCTTTATTTCTTCAAGGATTCGATTGGTATGGCTTGGCAATTCTCTAGTTGGATATATCACTCACATAATTGATTATCCTTAATGGAATCAATTCTGATAATCAAATCTTTTGAAATGCAAGCAAACTTGGAAAGTTTTATTTATGGAAATTAAAATCCTGATTGTATGGGCGAACATGATTGACGTACTTTCATCTTAATCAATCAATCAACTTGAGATCTCCTTGATTGATTCTGTCCAATGGGTAGATTGGAAGAATTCTTCTGAAAAGTGCTAACGGTTGTGAAGGCATGAAGGAGTATTTAAAGAGGACTCTAGTTGTTCGAGATAGAGCATGAAAGAGAAATTCTAAAGTTTGAAACTTCCTAGTTCATTGCTATTTCAATTACTGAGCTTAAAGGTGTATACAAAAGAGAGAAACTCATAATGAGACTTTGTGTGAGACTAGTAGAGGTTCTTTATTGTGAAGTTGAGACTGCAAGACTGTAAAATCTCTTTTGTTTCTTAGTGGAATTCAGCCATTAGGCTATTAGCGTGGGAGAGTGGACGTAAGCTTGATCTAAGCCGAACCACTATAAACCTTGTATTCCTATTCTCTTCCCTCAACTACTTTATTTTGATTCGTAGCTCTATTTAACTGTTTAAAGTTTGAACTCCTTTATTTTGTTTAAAGTTTTATCTAACTGCTAAAGTCTGAATTCTTCCTTAGTCTATCTTTTTCTAAAAGTAATTATTACTTCTGAATCTTGCGAGAATTTTTTTTGTTACACCTATTCATCCCATCTAGATGTTATTACTAGCCCTTTCAATTGGTATTAGAGCTTGTGTGCTTATTCTATTGAAGTGTTTTTACTTCTAAAGCTAAAGATCTATGGCTAGTATTTTGACTCCAGGTTTGGTTGAAGGCCAAAGCAACACCAGACCTCCTTACTTTAATGGGAAGGAGTACAATGTTTGGAAAAACAAGATGAAGGCATTCCTAAGATTGAAAGATCCCCTGAAATGGGATGTGGTAGAAAAGGGATCAATCCCAAAGCTACATCAATCTCAGAAAGAGGAAAGGAAGTTGTAGATACTAGCGAAATGACTCAAGAAGAATTAACGAAGAGACAAACTCTTGATGCTAAAGCTATCTACTCTCTATACTGTGCATTATCTCCTACTGAGTATGATCAAATTTCTTCCTGTGAAACATTGAAAGAAGTCTGGGTAGGTTGCATGTTACCTATGAAGGAACTGATCGAGTAAAAGAAACAAAAATCAATATTATATTTGGACAGTACGAAGCCTTCAAGATTCAGCCCGGAGAATCCATCATTGATATGTTTAGTCGCTTCACAGAAATTGTAAACAGCCGAGCATATCAAGGACAGCCAATCTCAGGACCAGTGAAGGTCAATAAACTGCTACGTGGGCTCTCCAAAGACTGGAATCATGTGAAGACATCAATTAGAGAAACCCAAAGAATCATGCCGCTTTCAGTAGATGAACTTGTTGGCACACTTCAATCATATGAAGTGGAGCAGATCAATGAGGAAGAAGATCCTAAAGGTAAGAAGTCAATTGCTTTAAAATCTAACGATGATTACGATGATCTGATTCGAAGATGACATGGATGATGAAGAACTAACACTCATGATTAGGAAGTTCAGAAAGTTGAATAGAAATGGAAGAAAATTCAACTAGAAAAAGCAGAGCTCGCAAAATTTCCAAAAGAGATCAACTGAGGACAATGAGATCAGCAAAGAGGTAATATGCTTTGAATGCAACAAAAATGGGCATATTAGACTTAATTGTCATTTGTTGAAGAAAAAGAAACAAAGAAAGAACTGAGAAGCATAAAAAGGCTCTCAAAGCTGAAATCTGGAGTGACACTAAATGCGAGGAAAGTGATGAAGAATATACCAACATTTGTCTTATGGCAAATTCAGAATCAGACTCAGACTTTGAAACAGATTATGACTCAAACTCATACAAAGGAGTTGAGGTTAGTAATTTAAAAATTCCTGTTAAAGTTTCAAAGTATATAGATGAACTCTGTCTTAGCCTCAAAACATCTCTTAAAAGGATTTCTAAGCTAAAGAAGGAAAATTCTAAACTAAGGCAACATGAAACTTCTTGGAAAGAAAAGTTTGAAAATCTGAATAAAAGTTTTGTTGATTTGAAAGAAAATTCAGATTCTCTTTCGAAAGAAAATGCCTTTTGGTAAGAAGATATTTCAAATATCACAAAAAGATTTTCAAAAGGATCTAAGAAGTTGGAGAAAATTCTTTCTGTACAAAGACCTTATTTTAACAAAACTAGTTTAGGAATGACTTCAGAAACTATTCCTTTAATTGAAATTCCCAAAGTTAAATAAAAAATTAAACAAAAATCTACAAAGGCATTTGACAAAAAATATTTTCAAAAGGTTTTTATAAAAGCTGTTGGTTGAAGTGCTCTCAAATGTTCAAAGTGTAACAGTTTAGAACATTTTGAGAAGGAATGTCCCAAGGTTTGGAGACCTGTTAAGAGGAATTTGACAAAGACTATTTTCAATACTAACTCCCCTAGACCCAAGAAAATATGTGTACCAAAGAAAGCTTGAGTTCTTCTTGTGATCACAGGTCAATATCAAAAATAAAATCAAATGGTATTTGGATAATGCTATTCGAGACATATGACTGGAGATTCGAGTTGTTTTATAAAGCTCATTCAAATAAATGGTGGAAGAGTCTCTTTTGGTGGAAACAGCAAATGAAGAATTGTTGGATGTGGAACTGTGAAGATTGGAAGCCTGGCTATCAATAATGTCTCATTGGTGGAAGGACTGAATTACAATCTACTAAGCATAAGTCAACTTTGCGATACTAGATTCAAAATTAATTTCCAAGAAGGCATATGTTCGGGAACAAGTAAAGATCTATCTCAATCTTTCACTGGGCGAAGACATGAGAATATTTACCTTTTGGATATAAAACCAGAAAGCTCTCAGTGTCTTATATCTATTCAAGATAAAGCAAATATTTGGCATCAAAAGCTTGGTCATGTTAACATGAAGCAAATTGCCAAGATTTCATCCAAGAAGCTTGTTCAAGGTCTCCCCAATTTGGATTATCAAAAATCTGAGTTATGCACTCTATGTGTTTTGGGAAAACAAGTTAGAAGTTCCTTTAAACCTGTAAATCAAGTTTCTACTAATCGAGTTTTGCAACTTCTACATATAGACCTCTTTGGACTAACCAGAACACAAAGCAATGGTGGAAAGAGATTCTACTTAGTAATCGTGGATGATTACTCTCGCTTTACTTGGGTTTACTTTATGGCAAATAAGTTTGAAACTTTCTCTCACTTCTCAAAGTTTGCTAAGAAGGCACAAAATGAAAAAGGATACGTTATTTCAAGCATTCGAATAGACCATGGAGGTGAGCTTGAAAATCAAGACTTTGTGAAGTTCTGTGATGAATATGGTTTCTAGCATGTTTTCTCTTTTCCATACACTCTAGAGCAAAATAGGGTTGTGAAAAGGAAGAATAGATCCTTGGAGGAGATGGCAAGAACCCTCTTAATTGAGAGTAAAATTTCCTCTCGATTTTGGGCTGAAGTAGTTTCAACATCTTGCTACATCATCAACAGAGTGTTTTTGAGGCCTATTCTAGAGAAAACTCCTTATGAAGTGTATAAAGGGAAGAAACCAAATGTTTCTTACTTTCATATGTTTGGCTGTAAATGTTATGTTTTGAAAAATGCAAATAATTGAACTGGGAAGTTTGAAGAAAGATCAGATGAAGGAATTTTCCCTGGCTACTTAATCTCAAGCAAAGCATATAGAGTTTTTAATAAAAGGACTCAATATGTGGAAAAATCTATGAATGTCAAGTTTCAAGATTCTATGCAAAATCAATTGGATCAGACTCAACTTGAAGAATCTGAACCTACTCTAGACTTTATAAAGTCTACTTCCCTTGAAATGGCTCATACTTCTGGAGATCAACTTCAAGCAGAAGACTCAACTAAAGCAAAGGATTAGCAGACTCTCAGACCAACCAGCAACTAGAAACATAAGTCTAGTCATCCCAAAGAACTCATCATTGGAAACATTGATAAAGGAGTTCGTACCAGATCAAAAAAGCGAGAAGAGTTGAGTGCACTAGCATTTGTTTCAGAGATAGAACTCAAAAGAATAGAAGAAGCCTTGTATGATGAAAACTTGATTGAAGCCATGCAAGAAGAGCTCAGACAGTTCAGCATCAACGATGTTTCGGAACTAATTCCTAAACCTAAAGATAAGTCTATTATTAGGACTAAATGGGTTTTCAGGAACAAAGTAAGATTTGTGGCCAAAGGATCTATGCAAGAAAAAAGGGATAGACTATGACGAGACCTATGCACCAGTAGCGAGGTTAGAAGCAATTATACTATTACTTGCATTTACTTATTATAAAAATTTTAGGTTATTCCAGCTGGATGTAAAGAGTGCCTTCCTCAATGGATTTATCCAAGAAGAAGTCTTTGTTGAACAACCACCTGGATTTGAAAATCCAAGAAAGCCAGACTTAGTATACAGACTGAAAAATGCATTCTATGGACTAAAGTAAGCACCTCGAGCTTGGTATGAAATGTTAAGTAAATTCCTAACCCAAAATGATTTTGTTAAGGGAAAGGTAGATGTTACTTTGTTCATAAAAAGAGAGGGTAAAGATTTTCTACTAGTTCAAATTTATATTAATGATATTATCTTTGGATCCCCTAATGAAAATCTATACAAGAAATTCTCTAGAAGTATGCAGGATGAATTTGAGATAAGTATGATGGGTGAGTTAACTTTCTTTCTAGGATTGCAAGTTAGACAATCAGAAAAAGGTATCTTTATTCACCAAGAGAAGTATGCAAAAGATTTCATCAAGAAATTCATATTGGAGAATTGTAAAAAGACAGAGACACCAATGTCAAGTTCTTCGAAGTTTGACAAAGATGAATGAGGAAAGAAAGTAGACCAAAAGCTTTACAGGAGCATAATCGGTTCTCTTCTTTATCTTACTTCATCTAGGCTTGACATTTTATTTAATATTTGCATCTGTGCTAGATTCCAATCAGATCCCAAAGAATCTCATTTAAGTGCTGCAAAATGCATTATCAAATATGTTGCAACTACTTCAAACCTAGGTCTGTGGTATCCCAAATAATGAGATTTTACTCCTCTTGGACATTCAGACGCAGATTTAGTAGGTTGTAAGGTCGATAGAAAGAGTACTTCAGGTACTTATCAACTGCTAGGTAGCAAGCTGATGTCTTGGTTCTCAAAGAAGCAGAGTACTGTGGTTTTATCAATTGCAGAAGCATAGTATGTGGCTCTTGGGAGCTGTTGTTCTCAAATCTTGTGAATAAGACAATAGTTAAGAGACTTTGGAATTGAGGAATCGTGTACAGAGATCAAATGCGACAATACCGGTGTTATTAATCTTATGAAGAATCCAATTCTTCATTCAAGGGCAAAGCATATAGAGATTCGACACTATTTCATAAGAGATCATTTTAGAATGAAGAGATTATGATTCAGTTCATTGAATCGAAGAATTAGTTGGCAAATATATTTACAAAGCCTTTAGAGAAAAATCTATTTGAATCTATTCACACCAAACTGAATATTTTACCTCTTCTTGGTTAAAGTCGATGTTGCTCGAGACTTAGACTTTCCAGAGACTCTACTTCAAGTAAAAGAAAGTCTCGAATCCATGTATTTTATTTTGGAATGAAAAGGTATGTTTATTCGAATCGTTGTGTATTTATTATATTTTTGGATGTTATCTTTTTGAATTTTTGAATCTTTGGCAGCTTTTATTTTTCGAAAAAGGTAGTTTTTATTTTCAGTTATTGTGAAAAAGGTAATTCTCTTTGTGACAGTTCATTTCCTTTTATTCGTGACCATTCATGTTCCTTATATACCTCTGTATTCCTTTCGAGCATTTTCACCAAACCCTAGCATACAGTTTCTATACTCTCTTCTTTTTACTCTCTAGTTTTTCACTCTTGAACTTGTTCTACAAGTTTTCATCTTTTTCATCTGAACGTATATGTGGAATCCTCCTTGACTTTGAATGTCTTTCCAAAGGAAGTCGTCTCAGATCGCAAACAGGGGACCACAGAATATGTGAGAGGGGCCTACTTATTTTGACTTGACCGAGGAAAAAGATTTTCCTCAACAGCAACAACAACATTCTCAACAGCGTCATTCTCCATAGCATACCACTCAAAATCCTCCGTGTCATCCAGTGGAAGAGGAGATTTTGGAAGATGAACCTGTAAGAATGTCTAAACTTGAGTTTGTTCTTAAACTCTACAACCAGTTAAAGTAAGGTGGTTTTGCTATGATTTTTATTGATGAGTTTTAGAAAGAACGAGGATATCAGAATGAGACACATTTCTTACGAACAATGGAAGATTAGGTATTGCATTTGAAGGAACAACAGACAGGATGTTTGCTAACTTTCCCGTTGATCCCCGATTTAGTTCTTTTAATAAGCCAGAAGTGAAGGATGATGATGAGAAAATGTACGCGAATTTTCTGCCTAAAATGGGTGTTGCTACTAATGTGCGTGTTGAAGGAATGAGTTTGTTTCGTTTTAAAGAGCATAAAAGGACTTACTCAAAATTGTTGAAAAGAGGGGTGATGAACCCTCGATTTATGGATTGTGATTTCTTAGATTCTTTAAAGGTGAACTTAAGGGAGAAACTGACTCTCCTTCAACTTGAAAAATTTTGCTCTGAGACTTCTGTTGCTTTCCCTAAATTAAGTGCATATTTTTATTCGAAATTGTCATTTCTTGACGCAAATAGATTTCATTTCACCATGAGGGATAAAGATTTTGTGGTGGATGTGGACACATTGACAGATGTTATTGGTGTGGAAAGAGGGAGTTTCCAACAAATAAATGTGTATGTTGGTCATGCAACAATATCTCTTGTTCGGGACAGATTTGTTGAAGGCGGCATTACCTATTCTAGAATGTCTGCTTCAAACATTTTGCTACACAAGGTTGTGATCAATTGCATCCGACCCAAGTCAACCTCCAAAACAGATGTCTCTTGTTCTGAAGCAAAACTAATGTTTTCCATCAATAATGGGATGAAGTTTTCGCTGCCACACACAATTCTTATGCACATGTACAGGACTGTTGTGAAGGATAAATGACAACTTCCCTACTCAGTGCTTGTCACCAAGCTGTTCAAACACTTTCAAATTCAACTTCTAGCATTTCTCTGTGTTCGAACCATTGCTCCTATGGTTATAAGATTAAAGATGGTATAAAAAATGAGGCTAAAGGAACAGAACAATGCTTTGTAGCGATTGAAGGAGAAGTCCCCCAGCAAAACAAAACAAGACTCCACTGCAATGAAAAGGAAAGGCAAGGAACCTATGACTGCACCTATCAAGAAGAGAAGAGCCATTGTCCTGCAGGACGAAGAAGATGAGGATGATCTTACTCTCTCTGCATTTGCCTTGAAAAATCTTTAGAGTTTTGTTAGTTTTGAGCAATTGCAGGACAAAGAGGAAAGAGGTCGAGAAGAAACAGAGCAGAGAAATGAAGAAAGAGAAGAGAGAGGAGATGAAAGTGAAGAAAGAAGAGCAGAACAAAGAGCAAGAGAAAGAAGAGAAGCAGAAGATGGAGAGGGTCAAGATGACTCTGTTGAACCCATTTTTGCAATGTGAGAGGATTCTGAGAAAACTAGGAGTGAGACTGTAGGAGATGGAAGAGGAAAAGAACATCACTTGAAAGCTGAAATTGAGAAAGAACAAGAAGAAGATTTTCCTTCTCCACATGTAGGCATGGAAACAGGGGGAGCTACTGAGAAAATAAGTACTTCTTTTTCTTCTATTTTTACCAGTGATGATGTTAGCAGATTTTCTGCCGATCCAGATTATTTTTTTCCCTCTCAAATTCCTGAAGCTGATATTGAGGCATCCTCTTCAAGTCTTGGTGATCGACATGCTGAAGTTCCCTCAAATCTTGAAACTCCTGGAATTAATTTGGCTAGACCTAGTGCATCAACAAAAACAATTGCAAACTTTTAAAGGCTGTTAGAGCTCCTTTTGGAGTTAAAGGCACAACAATATGGTATGGAGTTTGAGATCAAGAACCTCAAATCAGCTTTGAAATCTACTTCAGACTCTCTACATAAGCAGGTACAGGCCCTTAAGCTTCAAGTTCAAGAGACTACCAAGGGTGAAGATATTGAGAAGCTGAAGGAGATCGTGATAAAGCTGGAGGAGACAATTCAATCTATGGGGGATTTCCAGATCGTTCGCATTCCCAAAAACACTTGATTTAATTAAGTTTTTATCCTTCTCCACTTTTTGCTGATGACAAAAAGGGGAAGAATGTGCAGATTTAATGTCACGCCCCGATCCTCAAGCACGTGCACATCCCTTACCTTTGGTCAATTTTGAAAGCGATGTCCCAGGACGTATTGCCGACCCCTTTTCTTTTTTTAATAGCACATGCGGAAGGAGTTATAAATCCTCAAACAATAAAGAAATGTGATAGAAAAGTAGGGCCATATTTTTCATACTGAAATTCACAACTACTCTTTTGTACAAGCACCTCATAGTATATAATGCAATACTATTCTCAGGGGTTTGATCTAACCCTTATCCACATATAATCAAGGTTTAACAAAATAGGATGGGATCTTAGTCCTCATCCGGGTCATACTCAGGATCCTCCTCATGGTCATCTTCTTCTCCAAAATCTTCCTTCTTATCTGGTTCCACATTAGGGTTCTCCTCTTCTGATTCCTCCTCCTCAGGCTCCTCATCAGGGTCCTAAAATGGCTATTCAATAACTATTGAGACCACGTCTTAGCAAGTTCTACCCTCTAAAACCTGATTAGTAAACTAATACACCTTAGGGCTACCTACGCACAACATGAGTCAAAGGACTTACCTTGGCCTTAGATTCCACCTACATATTAGCACAGATCAAATAGGCATCCAAGCAATCACATCACTAATTGAAGTATCGATCAAATCGACCGAGTCGATTACACGCCAACAAGACCACTCACGATCATTTTCATTCGATCAATCGATTCACAACATCATATCAAAGCAATGATCAATCGACCTAGTCGATTTCATATCAATCAGACCATACATTCCCCACAATGGACTAAGCCTACATGAATATCTCAGGATGACATCCCAAGTCCCCGAGTTCACGTGCTCCTTTTCCAAGACGACATACTTACTCACTGGGTCCACGTGCATTCTCTCAGGCGACCCTTTTCGCCAAGGTGATGCATCGATTCACCAAGCCACGTGCCTTTTTTACAATGCTTGGGCCCACGTGCATTCTCTTAGGCACTAGTTCGCCAAAGTGATGCATCAAATCACCGAGCCCACATGCCCTTTTTACGATGCCCGGGCCCACGTGCCTTCTCTTAGGTGCTAACTCACCAAAGTGATGCATCAATTCACCGAGCCCACGTGCCCATTTTACGATGCCATACTCTATCACCAAGCCACGTGCATTCTCCAGGAGGACATACCGAGTCTCCGAGCCACGTGCATTCTCTAAGGCTACCTTTTCACCAATGTGACATATCCAATCATCGAGCCACGTGTCCTTCCCAGGTGACACTCCAATTCACCGGGCCACGTGCATTCTCCAGGAGATTTACCAACTCACTTTCGATACTGACAACCGATGCCCGATCAATCCTCAATCACATAGCCAAAATTGTATTATTTAAGAACATAACTTCAAAATGCACCATTAAATCAATTCGACACGAATTAAAGCTCAAATAAATAAATGGACTGCTCCACGACAATCAGCACGAAATTTCGATCACCGACCATCCCGGTTGAATTTCCGGAAAATAAATAATTAAATAATTAATTTGGAAAATTAAATAAATAAACACAATAATTCCAATTTGGCACAACGTAAAGCTCAATTAAATAAACGGACTGCGCCAAAATCATCAGCATAAAATCCCAGTCACCGGCCATCCTAGTTGAATTTCCGAAATATAAATAATTAAATAATTAATTTCTAAAATTAATAGTTAATTCCTAAAAAATCCAATTAGGCCCGAATTGCCTAATTAACACCCGATAAGGGTCGGGAAAATCCCAAGAAACGTCCAATAAATACTATAGGTAATTCTCTAGTTAAGTACACTAACCACCTATCTAATATGCAATGCAATTAACTAATAATCGTTAATCCATTCTAATCTAACCACCTAATTGTACTTAATTAAATCTAATCAACCTTCAAGTATAATTAACAAACTAAGAAGGCATTAGTGAGCAAAACTCACTTGATTAAAAGTGGGGACCGGATCACTACACATCGACGCAACGGCGGCCAAATTCCAAAATTTCGGCGACGTCGATGCACCCTCGGGCAAGGCCAAGAAACTTTGCAAGCCCGCAGAAATTCTGTGCTTCAAAGGAACGTGCTGGACTTCACTGGATTATGGGCTGAACTGGGCTGCTGAAATTGACAACTTGCTGGGCTGAATTCTGGTCTAACTTGCGGCCCAAAGAAATTCACTAGGCTGGAATTGGGCCAAGATGCCACATGAAGCTGGGCTAAACAACTGCTGAAGAGATGGGCTAAGGACACGGGCCCAACTGCTAGGCCAAAATTCGCTGGCTTCGTGGACTGGAAAAGAAGGCTGACTTCGGCTTCAAGTTGGGTTGAACGAAGAAGATGGGCTGGCTTCGCTCGACTTGATGCTGGACAAGTGAGCACCAAACATGGAGCTGCTGCAGTCATGCAGTTGAAGACGGAGCAGATGAGGAAGCAGCTGGTCTTTGAGCAGACCGAAATCCACGAGCATTGAAGGCAGCGACAGAGAGGAAGCAGCTTCGTTTGACGTCACGCGTAGCAGAGAAATCCGGTGGATGTTGAAGATGATGCAGTGTTGACCGAAGGAGTTGCGGCCTTGGACGTGGCAGCAGGACATCGAGGCCGCATGAAACAGCTGCTGGCGATGGCCGATGATTGCAGGGCTCCAGAGCGTGGACGTGTGGCATGGATGACAGCAGAAGAATCGATATGTGTTCGCTGGCTTCGGTGGAATTTGTTCTTCACGGACGTGGCAGCGGATGAAGGTTTGGTGGATACTGAGCAGTCAATGAAATCAACGCTGGTGGAATGAGTGGTGGTTTGTTGACCGAGGAGGGCTGAAACATGAACAATTGGCATCTCAGTGGAGAATTCTCGGTGGAGGATGTAGGCGGGATGATGGGCAGCTTCAGTTGCAGAGGAAAATGAAAAAAAGAAAGTAGAACAAGAGAAACGTGAAGAAGACGAGGGCGAAGGAGGCGTGAGCAAGAAGCTGCCGTAGAGGAGGGGATAAATCAAGAAGAAAATATCCAACTTTTCACCATAGCTTAGGCAAAAAGTCCACATACATATCCCTTGCATTGATGGCATGTCCGCCACCTTAATACTTTCCACCCAAAATTTCTACCAAAATAGTCCAAATTGAAGTTAAAATTGAAGCCCTTCTAATGGATCCGAATTTCATAATTTAAGCTTCAATTTCTTTACTCAATTCCCCAAATTGAGGTTCGATTCCAATGAAGAAAAATCCCATATAATTTTATGTAAATCCTCAATACTCACAAGCTTAGTTTAGAAGCCCCAATTTCCATCGATTTAGCGCATCGAATCTCCGCTAATTCCGTGACGTCCGAACCGATTTTCTATAAAATTCTCAGAATCTCCGAAAAATCTTTTGAGACTGAGTTGACATTCCAAAAATGACCTGTGACATAACAAAATCTTTAATTTCTGAAATCGGACTTGAATTCACGGTTAATTTCCATTCAATGCGTTTTTAGTATGAGCTAGGCTACCAGGTAGTTTTCAGAACTTTTTAGGACAAATGACCCGTGGTCGATTTTCTTTGAGCCACGATGAACCCACTCGACGCATTGGTGACTCTCGATTTTCGTGAAAATCTCGACGATTCAAATAGGAACACAGGGTACCAAAACGATAGTAAAATCAAATTAATGCCGGTCGATGAGAATTTTCCAATTTAGCGGTGTCACCCACGATTGGCCACACATCTCTATCGAATCAGCCTATCTCTGATTTCAAAATCAATTTTATATTGTGCCGCAATGATCTCTAAAGATGAGCACAATCGAGAAGTCGATTCCTAGTCGAATTCTCAAGTCTATCTGCCTTAAATTCCTTAATAGCCTACCCATCTAGTCTAGTTATCTCGTGAGTGGTCAACTCAAACAAAAACACTGTAGTCGCGTCGATGAAATGCCCAATTTAACCAATCGAAATCAAAGCTTGAAAATCAGGATATCACATTTAACTTTTGTTTGATTGTTTGGCTTATATTTTGGTGCTGTTGGACTTTTGTTAAACTACTGGACTTTTTGTTGGATTTTTGTTTGATTTGGACCTTTTGATTTGAACTCTTTGACATCAACTTTTGGTGATACTAATTATGGTTGGATAGCTATTGGTCTTATCTTTTCAAGATTAACATATTTTTTGTGGTTACAGAATCTATGCTATCCTGACCCTACTCAACTTATTTTATAAGATATCATGTATTGCTTAAGAGTTGTTTTGCAGGTCAAAAGGCGGAGATTGTTGGAGAAAAATCATTTACTATTTTGAAGTTGACAAAACCTTTCCACGGTCTAGTCTGAAGACTTCCAAGATTGAAGTGTCAAAGTCTGAAGACCGCAAGACTTTAGGTTCAAAGTCTGCTCACACTGACAGTTTCCAGACTGAATGCTACTGAAGAATGAATACTTATCCTGATGCGAGATTATCTTTATTTCTTCAAGGATTCAATTCGTATGGCTTGGATAATTCTCTGGTTGGATATAGCACTCACATAATTGATTATCCTTAGTGGAATCAATTCTGATAATCAAATCTTTTGAAAGGCAAACAAACTTGGAAAGTTCTACCTATGGAAACCAAGATCCTAATTGTATGGGCGAACATGATTGACGGACTTTCATCTCAATCAATCAATCAACTTGAGATCCCCTTGATTGATTCTATCCAACGGGCAAATTGGAAGAATTCCTTTGGAAAGTGACAACGGTTGTGAAGGCATGAAGGAGTATTTAAGGCAGACACTCTAGTTGTTGGAGATAGAGTGTGAAAAAGAAATTCCAAAGTCTAAAGCTTCCTAGTTCATTGCTATTTCAATTACTGAGCTCAAAGTTGTATACAAAAGAGAGAAACTCATAGTGAGACTTTGTGTGAGACTAGTAGAGGATTTTCACTATGAAGTCAAGACTGCAAGATTGTAAAATCTCTTTTGTTTCTTAGTGGAATCCAGCTAGTAAGCTGTCAGCGTGGGAGAGTGGACGTAGGCTTGATCTAAGCCGAACCACTATAAACATTGTGTTCCTATTCTCTTCCTTCAACTCATTTATTTTGATTCGTAGCTCTATTTAACTGTTTAAAGTTTGAACTCCTTTATTTTGTTTAAAGTTCTATCTAACTGCTAAAGTCTGAATTCGTCCTTAATCTATCTTTTTCTAAAAGCAATTATTACTTCTGAATCTTGCGAGAATTATTTTGTTACACTTATTCACCCCCCTTTAGGTGTTATTACTAGCCCTTTCACATGGGACACGGTGAGGAATATAATGCTTGTTCTTAAGAATGCAAGGCATCATCTCATGTCTTATCATCGAGTGAATGCACAAGTTCTTACTGCATTTAGGGATTGAGCTTTCGTAATACATAATATGCTCTAACATAACATCACATGTTCAATTTCCATTCATCATAAAGGCAAAATTGTCAGCCTACTCTATCTTTACTCTTTGACATGTGCCGGTCATTCATCGATTAGGCTTGGACCCATCCCGTGACATGAGGACCAAGTCGAAGATAACTTGAGTAGGTAGCTGTCTTCGATGTGGGTGATCAACCAGAGGTCAAAGGTTGGAGGTGAGAGGTTTTGATGGAAATGAGAGAGGTTCATTGCTCAAAATGCAAACATTGACACGAAGAAAAGATTACCTTGTTATAACAAGAGGATTCACAAGAAACGAAAATTGAATGAATGCCATACAACATTCATTGTCATTTATAAAATATGGACATGACGAGTCTACCAAAAAACACTAGTGCCATATGAAAAACATATAAAAGCTTCACAGATTACATTTTGAATGATGATACATGTTGATAGTACTATTTATAATTTTTGCATCTCATTATCGGGGAACAATCACACAATACATGATTTCATAAACTCATGGTCATGGTAAAATTGGGAACTGCTCGAAACTATCGGAGTACTTGACGAAGATGAGATTGTTTCCGGTTCTATCTCAGTGTCAACATCATCAACGGGTGCCTCTCTCGGATACAAAAGTGGTTTTGGAGGCAATTGCAGTTTATCCATATCTCCTTCAAGCATATCTAGGACTTTCCTCATCGACGGCTGATCATTAGGGCTCAATTGTATACACCACAGTGCAACGATTATCATCTTCCTCGTTGTTTCTCTTTCCCCTTCTATGACATCTACCCTTTCAAGTTCCTTTTCTTTGCCGAGTTGATCATAAACCCACAAAGGAAAGTAAATTTGACTCGAACGCTCTGCATGTGCATTTATATTTCTCCTTCTACCAGCCATTTCCATTAATAACATCCCAAAACTATAAACATCGGCTTTGTAAGAAATACCACCAATGTCTTTATAGAATAGCTCGGGAGCCATATAACCCAAGGTTCCTCTTGCTGCAGTCAGCGATACTATACTACGATCGGTGGGATAAAGTCTTGCAAGTCCAAAGTCAGAAACTTTCGGAATGAAACTTCGGTCTAAGAGAATGTTGTGAGGCTTGATGTCAAAATGTAGAATTTGCATATCACATCCCCGATGTAGATACTCTATCCCTCTAGCTATGCCAAGAGAGATCTCATACATTTTCTTATAATCAAGAGGATCATCACCATCCTTATAGGAAATGTGTTTATCCAAAGATCCGTTCGGCATGAAATCATAGACAAGAGCTTGTTTGGAGTATTCAAAGCAAAAACCAACAAGTTGCACCACATTAACATAGTGGATCCTTCCAATTGAGGCCACTTCGCTTATAAAATCTTGGCCCTTAGATTTTGATTTGTTCAAAATCTTAACCGCAACTTCATTGCCACTTCTAAGTATTCCTCTGTATACGGAACCATATCCCCCCTCACCTAACTTGCATTTGAAATTTTTTGTGATCCTCTTGATATCCGAGTAAGAGTACCTTATGGGCAAAAAGTTATTGTGAGCTTGTAGGAATTCTTCGATGTTTGCATCGGTCGCTTCAAGATTAGAAATATCAACACACATGGAGCTCCGAGTATGAATTTTGCTGCTAGGAAATGGACTGCAGAGAAATTTGGCCATCGATTAGCATAGTGTGATAATTTTTTTTACACATATAATTTTTGTTTGTCAGAGTGCTGAATGAGAGCTTCAAAGATGTGAAGAGAAAAGGAGTTATCATACACAAGACAAAGAAGAGATTCCATGTGGCAATTTTAGCGAAGTCTTGCATTATATACTTCTTAGGATAACCTGTAGATAGTAAGAGAATTCGTGAGAGATTACTAAATCTGGTTAATTAGAATTAACGACCAATCAATAAAGAACTAGATCCATTGTTTTAGCAGTTAAATAATAAAAGCAATTCACCTTAAGATATACCCCAAGTGAAGGATAACTTCATACAGTCACTACAAAGTGCAAAGACACACTTTTGTTAATTGAAATTTGCAAGTGGAGAAGTCTAGAATAAAAAAAAAAAGAGTGAACGAGTTTCACTTTTCTAGATAACGCTTAGGTCCAACTTTATTATATTCACTCATGAAATCCATGTTATCATTGCATGATCTTTTCTTTTGAAGAAACAAGTTTTCGCTTTTGTTTTCCTAAATGTACCAAATGTTCATAAGTTCCCTATAACAATAACATCGATTCAAGGGACACAAGCTATGATCAAATCAAACAATTTTCCCCAAAAAAAGTCCTAATTCCCTAAAAAAATCCCTCAAGTTTTAGTCCAATTTTGGCCCGAACTTTTTTTGTCTCAGAATAAACCCCAAACTTTAGGTACAGTCCCAGATTTGCCTTGAATTTTGTTTGTTTAAAAAAATCACCAACTTTTAATATATTCCGAAATTTACCCCCATGGTCCAGTCCCAATTTGATATGACATTTCCACATCGATAACAACTCCACTTTAGTAAGGTGACATGGAAAATTATTTCCAAAATGAAATCGTTCTAAGATATGAAAATTAGGGACGACTAACGGCAATTTTCGGTCAGAGGGCTGATGGGGTAGATTTGCAATTAGAGTAAAAATTGGTGTTTTTTCTTTTAGGAAAAAAAAGTTAGAGATAGATTTAGGATTTGGCCTAAAGTTTGAGGTTTTTTCTGGACAAAGAAAAGTTCGAGGCAAATTTGGACTGGACCTAAAGTTTATGGTTTTTTGTAGACAAAACAAAAGTTTGGAGCAGAATTGGGACTAAACTTAAAGTTGTGGTTTTCTTTTAGTGTTAAGATCCAAAAAATAAAATAAATAAAGAGTGTCCAGTCCAAAAAAACTCCACAGATGTAAAATAAAAGAGCAATGCACACCAAATCTACTAAAAAATCTTACTGAACTTTTTCACTAAATGGATGTGGCAATTTTTTTATTGCGTATTAAAGAAAGTAATGACTCAATAAATCGAACCAACGTATTACAATATCCAATTGAAACATACCACATCACTCAGTAAGTAAATTTTGATAAGATCCCTCAGTAGAGCTAACATTTGAGAAAAGGATGAGGATGAAGAAGAAGAAGAAGGAAAGAAAGAAAGTAAGAGAGTAAAGGAAGAAAAGCTTCAGAGAAAGTCAGCTTACTAGCGTCATATGAGTCGCACCACCCCTTTGGGTAAATAATCTGGCAAAGCCAGAATTTTACCGACCAAGAACGTCGAGAATAATGGAGAGCGAATCCTTCAGCCATCCTGTTGTGGAGATCCTTATACGAGCTCACACGATACGTTGGGCTCACACGATTATACCCATCCATTTCCCACGTCGGGTCAGCATCCGATAAGAAAGTCATCATGGTTATGCTGCAAGAATCCTTGATGTCCCCTACTTGGAGACTCAACCCAGACATAGCATATGAGTACACCTTCATTTGGGAAATATTAGGGGGCGTATTGGAAGGGTATGCTCCCTCAATACATGGTTCAGTATAGATATACGAAGTAGAAGCAACGGGTTGTGAGCACTTCATGAAGACCACCGCAGAGGATGAAGCATATTGAGAGTATGGATCCCGATCACTCAAGTTGGAGCTCGCCAATGAGTAACGAGGGAGGGATGAGCAATTACTTTTTTGCAGTCCATCATCAACCACCATGATATTACCAGAGAAATAACCTCTGGAATAATAACCTCTGGAATTATTGTCATAGTAAATCGACTTCACATAATATCGACCGGCATACAAATATAGAACAGTGCGATTATTTTCACAAGCTAGCTCATACTTAGAGCGGCCGCAACCTTTTAGGTCACCTTTCAATCGAAAAGGATACTGTATGTCACGAACATCGCCGCAAGATGAAGCAGTGCACAAGTAATTATTCTTCGCACCGCAACTCATTCCCAGTAGCAACAGAACATGCAATATGAAAAGCAAAACATGAAACATGCTCATGAAGCTCAAAGACTTAATCATCTCTCTATCGTTTGATCTGATGCAATGAAAGTTTTTGCTAATTGGTAATGCGATGGAGGCCTAGTGATATGAATGAAAAGCGTTGGGTCGTCGGTCATACAAATGTCCAAGTCAACCAATAAAGGCAAGTCTAGTGAAGAAAAAGTGTGTATCGTGTGGAAATTGCAACCCTTGCAGCCTAGGTGACAAAACACGGTGTTGGAATTATTTATGTATAACTTTCACATTGATTAGAAAAGAAACGTCTTTGCAGTTTCCAAATTGACTTTTCTTAGTACCATAAAAAAGAATCGATTTGAATGTTAAATGAATAAAAAATCCTTTCGAGTGAGGCATTGGTGTTCTATTTTCTTTTCCAGGCTAATATTCCATGAGTGTTGCTTCATTAAATTGTGAAGACAAAAAGGAAAAACATTGTATTTTATCGTATGAGCTTTTTCATTTTTGACAAAAAAAAAACAAAAAATTGGTAACAAAAATAGTTTATTGACGGGAATGTTAACTTGTATAGTGTCGCTTTTGGCAAAAGTAAAAGGAAAATAAGGAGTGAGTGCTTCTTGGATGGTGTAACACATTATGAAACAAAGAAAGCAATACAATAATTTCTATTGGTAGACCGACGTGCCTTCACTAAAACCTCACTAACTTCATCGTCACGCAACGACTATAGATGCAAAATTTGACTTCAAAAATGTAAAGCAATATTTATTTATTTACTGTCAACTTTAATAATTCAATCACTCTCCCACAAATGTGCTAGATGTGACATCTTGATTTTTAGGTTCTGTCTTCGATTGGATAAGTTGGGCTTTTCATCGATGCACCTATAGTTATTTTCTCTAAGTTGGCCACTCACGAGATAACTAGTCTATCAAATGAAGCCGTTAAGGAATATAAATGCAATAGACTTGAGAATTCGACTAGGAATCGACTACTCAACTGTGCTAATCTGTAAGGGTCATTACGATAGTTAAAAATCGATCAGAGATCGAAGATAGGTTGATTTGACTGAGATATGTGGTTAAAGTGTGGGTGATTCCACTTGATTGTAAAATTTTCATCGATCGGAACTAGACCAATTTTTCAATCGTTTTGTTACCCCGTGTTTGCATTTGAAAGCTTAAGATTTTCACGACAACCGAGAGTCACCAATGTGTCAAAAATGTACAATGTGGCTCGAAAATAATAGACCACGGGTCGATTGCGCTAAAAATTCCTAAAAGCTGCATGGTAGGTTAGGTCACGCTAAAATCGCGTCAGATTGAAATTAACCGCGAATTTGAACCCGATTTTAGAAAATGAAAATTCTGTCATGTCATGATTCATTTTAGAGACATCAATTCATCCTCCGAAAAATTTTCAGCGAGCCCGGGATTTTTTCGGAAAATCAACTTCATCGCAGTACGAAAGGACCTTGATTTAGATGGGCATGTAGAGTAGTACGCACGTCAGATTGTTCGTCCGCATGGAGTGCCGGTAAAGATTACATTAGACTAAGACCCGAGATTCACAGCTACCAGTAAAACATTCAGATGGCTCCTTTTGAAGTGTCGTATGGCAGATCGTACAGAACGCCAGTGTGTTGGGATGAGGTCGGAGAACGAAAGATCATAGGCCCAGAGTTAGTTCAATAGTCAATGGATGCAACTGCAATCACCAGGGACAGATTAAAGACTGCACAGAGCTGCCAGAAAAGCTACATAGATAAGCGTTGGAGACCATTGGAATTCCAAGTTGGTGATCACATCTTTCTGAAGGTGTCACCAATGAGGGGTACTTCGCGCTTCGACAGGAAGGAAAAATGAGTCCAAGGTACGTAAGTCCCTTTGAGATTTTGGAAATAATCGGGACCCTACCGTATCGTCTTGCACTGCCGCCGAGGTTAGCGCAAGTGTATGACGTCTTTCACGTGTCGATGTTGAGGACGTATGAGCCTAACCTGACCCACATGCTAAATCTTGAAGAATTAGACATGGACGACAGAGTGTTGTACGTGGAAAACCCGGTTCAGATTATGGATCGGAAAGACCAGATTCTGCACACCAAGACGATCCCGTTGGTTAAAGTGGTCTGGCAACACCATGGCACAGAAGGAGCAACATGGAAAAGTGAAAACTCGATGGGACGACGATACCCCTACCCTTTTGTTTAAGATCTATAATGGTTTAAATTTCGTCTAAATTTTGAGGACGAAATTATTATAAGAGGGGAAGAGTTGTGATATCCTGATTTTCAGGTTCTATCTTTGATTGGATAAGTTGGGCTTTTCATCGACGCACCTATAGTTCTTTCCTCTAAGTTGGCCACTCACGAGATAAGTAGCCTATTAGGTGAAGTCGTTAAGGAATATAAACGCAATAGACTTGAGAATTCGATCAGGAATCGACTGCTCGACTGTGCTAATCTGCAAGGGTCATTACGGCACAGTTAAAAATTGATCGGAGACCGAAGATAGGTCGATTCAACTGAGATATGTGGTTAAAGTGTGAGTGATTCCACCTGATTGCAAAATTCTCGTTGATTGGCACTAGACCGATTTTTCTATCGTTTTGGTACCCTATGTCCGCATTTGAAACCTTGAGATTTTCACGACAATCGAGACTCACCAATGTGTCGAAGATGTATAATGTGGCTTGAAAATAATTAACCACGGGTCAATTACGCTAAAAATTCCTTACCCGGTAGGTTAGGTAACGCTAAAATCGCGTCAGATTGAAATTAACCGCGAATTTGAACCCGATTTCAGAAATTGAAAGTTTTGTCATGTCATGATTCATTTTAGGAATGTCGACTCATCCTCCGAAGAATTTTCGGTGAGCCCGGGATTTTTTCGGAAAATCAATTTCAGACGATTCGGAAACGAAAGAAAATTCAATTGGCCATTTTCAAGTGGATTTTTGACCTTCCAATGAGGACTAGTTTGTGAAGACAAGGGTGGAAATTGGCATGGGCACCCTCCTCAATAATTTGGCCATCAAATTGGAGAGACTTGTTAAGAAATTGAATTTTGGATATATCGAAAAATGAAAATAAATTCGGATGGGAGTGAAAGTGGCCATTTTTGCTGTCCAAGGCTTGTTATTTGTGGGAATTCTCATGCAAAGAAGTAAGTGGGGATCAAGTATATTAGCATGGAGATTTTTGGGGACCAAATTGGATTGAATGGAAGTCCAATTTGTGAAATTTGGAAGCTGATATGTGGGCTGCAACATTTGTCACCAAAGTTGATTATTTGTGGAATTATCAAGCAAGAAAGTAATAGGGGACCAAGCTTTGATGAATGGATAAGCTTGTTTGACTTTCTACCCCCATCCGCAGCTTCTCTCGCACGTTTACTGCCCCCTCCTTTGGTCTTTCTCTCGCGCGTGTCCGGCTGCTTCCCTCTTCACTGCTGACCTCCCTGCTTCTCTTTCATTCGGCCGTACATTCCTTTTTCCCTCCTAACGCCAGCAGCTGCTTCACTTTCATTCTGCCATTCCAACGAAGCAGCCTCCACCAACGTTTGTCTCCCTCCACCGAGCCTTCCTTCCGCAGCCACTCGTCCAGCTCACCAACGTCAACCCCAGCGAACTACTGCCACTGACTTTGCCGCGCATCCTCCATCGAAGCTACTTCTTCACTGCCAACCGTCCCACACGTAGGAGTCAACCCAGCAGCCCGTGCATTCCAGTCGAAGCTGCTCCTTCAGCCGGTTCGTTGACTGCCCATCTTCATCGCCAGTTACCCTCGAGCCATCTCCACCAGTCAACTCCAGCGCCAATCTCACCGTCCGCCTCTTCCTCATCCAGCAGCAACGTCACTCGAGCCCAACAGCCAGCGTCCCCTACGATTCCTCGCCTATTTGTCTGCTGCAGCCCATGCACGGCCAGCCCTGCCCAAGTCCAGAATTGAGCAGCCTCCTCGCCTCTAATTCAGCCCTAATCTCAGCCCCAAACCAAGCCGAGGTCAGTCCACTCGGCCCGATCAGTAGCTTCCTCAAGTCTGGACCGAACCCAGCAACTTCGCTATGGGCTTGCCGGCCCTTTTTCGGGCCCTCCCGAGCTCCCTTTAGCGTCGTTGTAAGCTTGAGTTTTGGCCGCCGTCGCGCCGCCATCACCGTTGACTCACTGACCCGCAAAACTAGTGAGTTTGCTCACTAAACTCTACTTATGGAGTTAATGATGTTTAAGGGTTGATTAGTTTAGGCTAAGTATTGTTTAGGTGGTCAGTTAAAACAGATTAGCGATTTAAATATCCGTTTCTGCATGTTAGGTGGCTAGAATGGCTTAGTTAGGGACTAGATAAGCTATATTAATTATCTAGATTGGTTCAGAAATTTTTTGGGCCTATTTCGATATTTAATTAGGCATTTTCGGCCTAAGTTTCTATTTATGGCATTTAATTATATTTATTTAATTATTTATCATTTTTCGAAAATTATACCGAGATAGCCGGTGACTGGAATTTCATGCTGATTGTAATACTATGCTTGGTTTATTTAATTGAGTGTTGATTTGTGCAAATAGAGTGGTAATTGTAATTTTGGGTATTTATTCCAAAATTGAGTAATTTCGGTATTTTAATCAGAAAATACTGGGCATCAGTTTGCAACGCCAAAAATGTGTTTATGGACTATTATAATTAGTGGGATCTTTTAAAAGAAAGATATTGAAATTTTAGCTCAGGCTGACCGTGTACCCACACACGATTATTTTATCGGGTATTTTTAACACGATGAAAATAGGTCATGCACATTATTTTAATTGAGGCATTTGAGTGCAATCACCATGTCCTTGGCTGGAATTGGATGATCATGTGCTAGTTAAGAGAATTTATGATCCGTTGTGCGACGAATAGATCTGCTATGTGACGGTTAGATCCGCTGTGACAGATAGATTTGCTGTGTGTCAATTAGATCCGTCATGTGTCCGTTAGATCCGCTGTGTAACGGATAGATCCGCTATGTGTTAGTTAGATTCGTTGTGTGATGGTTAGGTCATGCCTGTGTGATCGTGATCAATTGGAATGTATGATTGAATGAGTTATACATGCCGGATTATGGGACAAAATTGTGTGACACGGTATGGGACATGTCATAATGATTTGGTTTCATAATCGAGACCTCTGTGGTAGATTGATGGATTGATTGACTAAAATGTGTTGATTGATGGAGATGTGATTTGAGATGCTCCAATTGATTGAGTGTTATTACTGCACATATGTGATATATGAATTGTACTGACGTGCAGGAAGGAATTGAGGCAAAAGTAAGTCCTCTGTCTTGTGTGTGACTAGACGGTCTTTAGACGTATTTCCTTCCTAGTCAGAGTTTAGGGGGTAAACTTGCTGAGACATTGTCTCACCCTGTCATGTGCTCAACTTTTCAAGTCCCTAGCGTGAAGAACCTAGAGCTAGAGGCAGAAGGGTCAGGAGTATGGGTGGCTCAGAAGTTCTTTTTGAAGATAGACCTCTTGTACTTAGACCCTAGAGTTAGCCTCTATTTGTAAACCAGATTGTTTATAAAAGCTGTGTTGATTGATTTGAAATTTGTTGTTATGCTTTTTTATCCCACATTTGTTGTTGTTGTGGTCAGGGGATTAGTAATTCGCTTCCGCATGTGCATTAAAATGAATGAATCGGCAACGAGTCCTGGGACGTCGCAAATTTATCAACCACCGAAGGATGGGCATGTGCTCGAGG
Source organism: Eucalyptus grandis (assembly GCF_016545825.1). Lineage (NCBI taxonomy): Eukaryota > Viridiplantae > Streptophyta > Magnoliopsida > Myrtales > Myrtaceae > Eucalyptus > Eucalyptus grandis. The sequence continues at coordinate 17,164,519 of NC_052619.1, read as the reverse complement.
ATCGAGGCATGACACTAGATCTATTAACAATATTATCATCTATTTCCTATAATAGAACCACTTAATGAATGGATTGATCAATTTCAATTATACTGTCATTTTATCAAATGAAACAAATGTTGTTGCCTACTTCATGATCATCTTCCATATCTGAATGTGTGGAATTGAAGGTGTCATGTAAGCTCAAATGAGACTATCAGTCAATTTACCATCGTGAACATAACATTAGAGAGTTTTGCATAGAAATTCTTCTCGGTGAAACAAACACGCCTTCAAATAGTTGTAATTAGCACTTACCATATATTTTTCAAGCTAATGCGTACCCCTAAGTATAATTGAAGAGACCAAAATGGATTTTCCATATAAAACAACAAAGCTTATTTTAACTAATGCATCCAATGACGTTTTAACTGCACATGTTCAATTTTTTGTAGTAATATTATTACTGATTACTTTTTTATTTTTCTTTTTATTGCATATTACCCTTTCTGGAAATTGGTTTGTTCTGCGAGCATCTCCACACGCAATGATACCTTAGTCGCTTTCCATATCATCAGCAATGATTAGTCCAATTTTTAAGCAGAAAATTTCATGGTGAAAGTATCCTATATTATCTCTTGCACGTATACCAAAAGATTTGGACATACATTATAAAAATTGATGTATCAACTATCAATTCATTTAGTGCCATAATATACTATAGAAAAATAATAATCTATTTCGTAGTGTTGGTGTGGCATCCGAGAATCTCGACGACCCTCAATTATGCGACGGCCGTGAGTAATCGACGGGAGTATCATTGGTACCACTTTTGGCCTAGTTTCATCGCCACTTGATGACCCGAAATATTTACTTTTGAAGAAAAAGAAATTTCTTCTTTGAAAGGCCATATGGACAATTGCACCAACGGCCACATTATTTTATCTCTTGGACCGAACCTCTTATGTACATTGTCGCGACCCCGTGCAACCTTGCCGATTTCTTTCTCCACGCAAGGGTTTGAGTCATGTACTTGTACATGAAGCAAATCAATTATGGGAATATTAATTGATTTCTATGGAATCCAAAATGCCTTATAATTGTGCAGAAATTATGGGCTTATTTTTTTTTTTAAGATTATGGGCCATTTAATTTGGACCTTTGGCCAAAAATTTTTGGGCCCAAGCAAGCCCAAGAAGCCTCCAAGGTTGTTGGCCAAAAAAAAAGTGGGGGGAACCGGATAGAGGAGGCCATGCCACCCTCCACTTGTCCTTTCCTTGAAGCCATTTGTCACCTGCATGCAAAAGTTAATTAGTTAACTAATGAAAGAACAAAAAGGAATTCGGAACTAAGGAGAGAGAGAGAGAAACCGAGAGTTCGAGTGAGCGGTCCGAGCGAGAGAGAAAGAGAGTTCGAGCGAGAGAGCAGGCGCACGGGTGTGAGCCACGAGGGAGGAAGAGGAGGATCGCCTTCTGCCGTGTTCAAGCTGCCGCCGTCAATGCCGCCAATCCCCATCACCGATTGAGCTGCGTTCGAAGTCCCAAGTTTCTGTTTTGTTTGCCGATCAAGCTAGGAGTTGAGACAAGTGAAAGTTCATTGATCTATGTGTTGCATGCTGCAATTTTCTGGTGAAATGCTGGCTGATGTGAGAAAATGTAGAATAGGAAGTTGCAGTTGAGTTTTTGGCTGATAAAGATGAAGATTTAATGCTGAAATGTGGAGGATTGAATGTGATGTTGTTGTTTTGTGTTGGATTGCACTAAACAAGTAATAGATTGAAGCTACCAGCCATTGCATGTAGTATTAGGGTCTTGCATGTTCGAAAATTGAGTGTGAGATGGCTGTGTCGATCGAGCAAGGTGAGGAAGTGGTTGCCGAGTGGAAGGATGTGGTATATGTTGCGGTGAGTGAGCTTAGGGATGAATATATGTTTTGAGCCGAGCTGTGGAAGGTTTCTCTGTCAATAAGAACTCACCAAAAGTGTTCTTAGATGCTGTGGAAGAGACTTGAAGTGTTGAAAAGGAGATTGGTAGAGAAACAAATGGTTGGACTGAGCTAGAAATGAAGAAAACCATATATGAAGATTTTGTTTTAGAGGAATATGGATAGAAAGTCTTGTTATTGGCATCGCTTTGATTTATAATGATGAAAATAAGGAAAGGAACCGTTTTAGTTAAAGATTACACCAATTAGATGGAGTTGGACATCTAGCTATAGCCATAGGAATGTAAATTATGAAGGTAGAAGTGAACCTATTGAAAACAGTGAACTGTTTCGTAGAGAATAGCTTGACCTGTGATGATTCCGTGAATTTTATGTAATTTTATAGATAGAAATGGACTTCAAAACCTGAATAAAAGTTGTAGGAAACATTCTTAGGAATAACATATCAAAATTTGAGAATAAACGGACAAGATTTAGTTGGCGAAACGAATTTTCTTCTGTAGGTACCGAATCTGAAAGTTACTGCAGAATTTTGAAGGAAACAGAAAACTATTACTCTTTATACACAACGAATTTGACTTAATGTCCTCCACGAAATTTCTTCCTTTTGGTCTCATCTATAACATATCAAAATTTCAGAATTTTATGAGTTCATTTAAGGGTTACTCTGAAATTATTACTAAAACTGCACATTGTCATGTTTGAGCCGCTTTGTTCCGATTTTGTTCAATTTGTCCCAAAGGTGAATGCATTTTAAATTGCTATTTGACATGGTGATACTGGAATTGGCATATTATGCAATCTTGAGATTTGATGAGGGATTCTTGGGACATCTTGTCATTGCCTTTGAAAGTATTTTTGGAAATTAAAATGTTAATTGTTGCCATTGGACCCTCGGGTCAACGATGCCCCAGGAGTCGGGATGCCCAAAGGATCGAATGAGTCGATGCCTTCTAGATGCCTGGTGGCCCTAAGTGGCAGATGCCGGAGGTCTTTCCTCGAGAGCTTCGGGATGCCCAGTTGTATGCTAGTCGGTACGTAAATCCGGAGGGCCGGGGTAACCATTCTCACGGTGAGCCTCAAAGGGTTTTCCTCGTGATGCTAGGTGGGGTACGAGATGCCTAGAGGCGTGATATGCTCCAAATGCCTAGTGGCCCTAAGTGGATGAATGCCAGAGGCTTTCGTGATGCCAGGGTGGATGCGAATGCCCGGAGGGACGCAAACATTAGTCCTCTGGGGGATGAAACCTTTTGAATGATAAAATGGATTATTCTACTATATGTGTGTTGGTCTAGTTATAAGACTAAGTTGTATGGCATGGAATGGGACATGTAATTACAGTTTGGTCATATGATCGAGACTTGTGTAACTGGACATGATGTATTTTGACCCATTGAAACTCCATTTGCCATTGCGTTGAAGAATTTCATGATTTTGATGCATGCTTATTTTTTAACTACTTGTTTTTGTCTATCTTGCATGAATTTGGATATTGATGGTAATGCTTGATATAGTTTGATAAATCTTTTACTGCTGAGTGGTTGTACTCACCCCATGTGGGGACTAACATTTCAGATTAAAATATGCATATACTGCCTGTCACACACGGTACTTTTTACAGTGTCCTAGTCGACGTTGAGTGCATGTGTTCAAAGCACACTCATGTAGGGATTCGAGGATTGGTTTTCATCCAAGTACGGGTTCTAGTCATGTATGATGTCGGTTTACCTGATGGCCCGATGGTTCAGGAGCTTTTGTCGGTGCACGTTCGTCATGATGGGATCATGCTAGGGATGTTGCCGTCGTCGCCAGCCGATGGACCGGGCTAGGTGTGATCGTGTGTGACGGGTAGCAGATGAAACTTTTTGGACTACCAGCACTGCCTGATGGACTTTTGTATAAGACGGAAGGGAAAGGAAAGCCATCTGAAGGTTGGGTTATCTTTTGAGTATGTAGCCGCGTATAGAAAACCACGCAAATTTTGGTGTACCGACTTATGATGTCTATCAAGCTTATGTAAATAAAAGTGCTCGGCTTTATCTTATAAAACTATCTAATGGGTGTGCATTATTTCAATAGTTTTTGAGATAGGGAGAGATGATATCACTTCCGCTATAAATTTATAACAGTGCGGGGACCGATCTAAATGATATAAACCCCCAGGACTTATGAACCTATTATAATTCTATGGTATCAGAGCGATATATTATCAGGTTAGATGAAAGGTAAGTGGATTGTGGCGACTCGAGCGGATCGGAGGGCCGTTTGAGGGGTGCCACATCCGGTCTTGGTATCAGAGCAATGGTTTATATGGAGTGATAAGGAGCCTCAGATGGAAATGAGGATAGAATGATGCACACCATAGGGTACTAACCAAGAGTAGTTGACTAACTTTGAACAACGGGTGATGGGTATTCACTCGTAGATCCCTGGTAACTAGTGTGATGTTGGTTTTGTGTGTCAATAACATTTCTATGTTACTTATGTGACTTTAGTAATAACCTTATTTTATGATCTGACTAGTGACACCGAGTCGCAAATTATTCCTGAGGCAAATGCTTGGTAAATTGCAGGAAAATCATGGTACGGACTGGGAGTTCTCATCTATCAAGGGCTGAACCTCGGATGGAAGATATCCTACAGTCATTGGCCAATATAGGAAATCTGATGGAAAGGCAAGCATAGCAACAACCCGGAGCAGAACGCCATACTCAAGGAGTGGTGGAGCAATTCATGAAGTTGAAACCACCTAAGTTTACTAGAATGGGAAGTCCTGAGGAGGCGGAGCATTGCGTTGATGGAATGGAACAGATTTTCCGGTTGTTGAACTGTAGCGATGCTGAAAAGATAACCTTGGCAAAGTATCAACTGGAGGGAAATGCGAAGTTTTGGTGAAGAGCTTCAAGAGACACACTCTTTCCACCAGGTGCTGATATAAACTGGGATGAGTTTGTTAGAACTTTCAATAGAAAACATTTCTCTGATTGTGCCAAGGATAAGAATATCACAAAATTTGTTTAGTTAGAACAAAGGGAGCTGACAGTGGACCAATATGAAGCAAAATTTTCTGAATTGTCTAGGTATGCCCTCAGGTTGGTTGAAGATCGAGAGGAAAATGTTAAGAGATTCCTGAAAGGATTGAGGACCGATATTAGAAAACAACTAGTGCCTCTGAATATGAGGGATTATAATGAGATCTATGAGAGGGCATAGTTGGTGGAGCAAGAGTTAGTGAGAGAGCAATCAGAATCTAAGAGGCAGATGACCCTTAATGATGTTCAAAGGGGTAAGAGACCTCATCCTGAACAAGGTCAACCCTGGGAATCTAAGAAGAGGAGTAATTTTGGGATTTTTGGAAAAGTCAATAATGGCCCGGTTCTAGGGAGAGTACCCTACCAAGGTAATAATTGTCAGAGGTGTGGTGGACAGCATGGGCTAGGATTTTGTAATAGTCAACCAAAATGTTTTGGTTGTGGACAGATGGGGCACTTTAAGAGAAATTGTCCACAAGAGAGGTCGCAGTTGAGTGTCAACTCGGTGCGATAAGTGCAGCAACATACTGCTGGACCAAATCTACCAAGGAATCCACAGAGGCCACCAGCACAAGGAAGGGTTTATGCCGTCACCCAAGAGGAAGCATAAGCTTCCAAAAATGTCATCTCAGGTATGATTTTTATAAATGGCAAGAAGGCATATGCATTTTTTGATACGAGTGCTACCCACTCTTTTGTGTCTGAAATATATAGACAGTTGAGGAAGATAGGAACTACCCCTCTGGAGACACTTCTTTGTGTTTCCACACCGTTAAAGAATGTGGTATTATCTACATGGGTATGTGAAAAATGTAAGATAACTATAGGAGGACGAGATATAGAAATAGACTTAGTCGTAATGGCCATGTATGATTTTGATGTTATTATCGGAATGGACTGGCTCCATAAGTATCAAGTTAAGATGGATTGTTATAGGAAAGCGATCCAATTTGTTTTACCTTATTGATCTAATTTTGAATTTTACGGAAATTAGACAAACCCCTCTATAGCATTTATTTCAGTAGTAGAAGCTCGTGCGCTACTTGACGAAGGATGTCAAGCATACCTAGCAGTGGTAAAGGACTATATTAAGGAAGAGTCTAAGTTAGATGAAATTTGAATGGTCAGGGAATTTCAAGATGTATTCCCCGAGGAACTGCCTAGGTTTCCACCGGAACGAGAAATTGAGTTCGAGATTGAACCGATGCCTGGAATAGGACCGATATCAAAAGCTCCGTATAGGATGGCCTTGACGAAATTGAAAGAATTGAAAGTGCAACTACAAGAGTTGCTTGATAAATGATTTATTAGGCCAAGTGCTTCCCCTTGGGGTGCACCAGTTTTGTTTGTGAAAAAGAAGGATGGGACTATAGGCAACTGAATCAAGTAACCATTAAGAACAAGTATCCTTTGCCTAGAATTGATGATTTATTTGACCAACTACAAGGAAGTTCGGTCTTTTCTAAGATTGATTTGAGGTCAGGATACCATCAATTAAGGATTAAGAAAGAAGACATTCCTCAGACTGCATTTAGGACTCTCTACGGACACTATGAATTCCTAGTTATGCCTTTTGGACTAATGAATGCTCCGGCTGCATTCATGGATCCAATGAATAGGATATTTAAGCCTTATTTAGATCAATTTGTGATGATATCCTAATATATTTTAAAGGAGGTGAAGAGCATGAGCGACACCTTAAGATAGTGTTGCAAATCCTTAGAGACAATAAGTTGTATGCCAAATTCAGTAAGTGTGAATTTTGGTTGGATTAGATAATATTTTTGGGGCATGTGGTGTTAGGAGGAGGAATTGCAGTAGACACGGCCAAAGTTGAGATGGTAGTAAATTGGCTGAGACCGACAACGCCCACTGAAATACGAAATTTCTTAGGACTGGCAAGTTACTATAGAAGATTTATTGAAGGATTCTCACGACTTGCTGGGCCATTGACAAAATTGACTCGAAAGAACGTAAGATTCGAGTGGAATGGAGAGTGTGAGAGAAGTTTCCAGGAACTTAAAAGGAAATTAACTACGGCTCCGATCTTAACTATACCATCTGGATCTGATGGGTTCACGGTATATAGTGATGTGTCTCACAAAGGACTAGGATGCGTTTTGATGCAGCATGGCAAGGTCATAGCCTATGCATCCAAATAGTTGAAACCTCATGAATTGTATTACCCAACCCATGACTTGGAATTGGCAGCTATAATTTTTGCTTTGAAAATATGGAGACATTATCTATATGGAGAGAAGTTCAAGATCTATACAGATCATAAAAGTTTAAAATATTTGTTTTCACAAAAGGAGCTGAACATGAGGCAGAGGAGATGGATGGAGTTGTTAAAGGATTATTGTTGCGACCAAATTTTTCGAGTGAATCACTTGGAGTTTGGCTAATGGATTGTTAAGCCTAGACTTAACTCGGGCTCTCCCAAGCCCATACCAATTCGCGACTTAGGTTTAAATTCTTAACATGCAGATAGATTTATCTAGGAGTCGCCACTAATCTATTTTTTGGTGGGTCGATTAGAAACCCAAGTAAAGTAACGGGAGTTTTATTTTACTCCTACGAACTAGAAACTTTAGGTACGGGGACTTGGCTACACTAGATTTCTCTAATGCCCTTTCGGTACCATTCTTTTATTTTCAAGAATGCTTTTGCAGGCAACTTTGATTGATTTTAAATCTATTTCCCTAACATGTGAGACGATCATGCAGGTGCGCAAACTGTCAATTTAACATCCAAGTAAAGCAATAAATAAATTGCAGGACTTACCTCATAGCAACGAAAGCATCTGCATTGTTAGATCAAAATTCACATCAACAATCCTAGATATGATTTCTAATTAACAAGCAATTTTTTTTTTTTTCACTTATTTAATGAAAATTATGCAATATATGATGCAATATTAACTAAATGACCTAATTCTAATGACATGTAATTTCTAATTGAATGGACTTAGCAACAACTACTCTATGACATGCATTTTAATGAATCTAATCCTAATGACGTGCATATGACATTTTTCTTTTCTTCCTAAAAGAATGCAATCTATCCTAGAGAATAGAACTAATTTATTCTAAGACATTTTTTGTATTTTTTATGAAATTTGAAATTAGGTAAAATGTGAAAATTACCTAGCTAGATTAAGATCCAATTCAATTTATATTAGGAATTAGGTTAAGCCAAATCCAAACTTAAACTAAAATATTATCTTAACCCAAATAATCCTAAAATGCAATCTATCTAAAAAATCTATCTAAACTTAAAATTAGTTAGAAAGTAAAATGAAACATGCAATCTTACCCTAATATGCAATAACATGCAAAAGATACCCTAATTCTATATGACATATGCATGATGATTTTTTTTTTTTTTACTTTTTTCCTTCTTCTTGTTTTCGAAATTAATAATCGCCAAATAATTAAACATGCAATTTAAACTAGTGAAACATAAATCTAACATCCTAAATTTCTGTTTTTGGTATTTTTTATTTAAAAAATTCGAAATAAATAAATTTCATATTCTAGACATGCAAAATAACCTAAAACAAGTAATATACTAACATGCATTTAATCTAACTCAAATATTTTTTTGGGTTTTTTTCTTTACGGGAGCAATCAAATGAAGGCATCAAGAATAGCACAGCAACAAATCAATCAAGATATCATCCATGCCCATTTGATTTTGGAAATAAATTGACGAATCATATCTCGCACATGAGATTGGATTGGCCAATTTTTAAACAAAATCACGAATTGTATCTCGAGCGTGAGATTGGATTGATGATTTTTCTGTGCGATTGCGGGTCGTATTTCGAGCATGAAATCGGACCATCAATCATATGCACGTTGCGAAATTAGGAAGATTTCTTAATTTAGAAGGCTACTTGAGTTGCGAATATCATGGCATATCGGGAATTTCCATTATGTGCACCAATGAATATATCAAATAAGGAAACAATTTTTTTGGAAATTAAAATAAACAAAATTTTTACCTATCCCAAATATTTGCTTCCAAATTTGGTCTTCGAACAGCGGCTCGTGAATCACGATAGAGGCTCAACGTGATACCACAAGGACGGCTTGTTGTGGTAGTTGCTTCGACTAAGGAACGGTTCTAGACAGTAGCTGGGGCGTCGCAGACTGCAAGATGCGAATAGTGATCGTTGCTTGCTATTTGTACGCTAGTCCCACTTGCATCATGAAAGCGTGAGATGTGGCTTCGCAGGGATTGACTCACCAGACTTCATTGATCACTGAGGTAGGGAGAAGGTGTGACGTGCATGGCCTAGATGTCGCAACGAAGTGTGACACCCCGAACCCTTCGCAGGTCATCACCAGCGCCGATGTTACACTTTATTACCTTTCTTTCTCTTTCGAACAAACGTCCTAATTTGCAGACACACATTTTTTTTTGAAACAAAACGGTCCCAACGCGACTCATAGCGAAAGCAAATTAAACATCACCATCTATCCCCCTACCAATCCATGATACAAATACACACCAGCTAAACATCAGGATTTTTATAAACAAACATCGACACATTATTTACATATATTTTCAAGATGGGACTACTCTCGGGTCGGTACATAACAAGGAAAAGCTAGGACTCAGCCATGTCCAGCCTAAAAACTCAAAAAGAGACTCTCGACCCTCAACATCATGCGAGCACAAAAACCCCCCATCGAAAGTGTCGATTATCTACATCAAAAAGAGATCCAGCTCCTATTTGTCGCGCGCAGGTCTCACACCCAACCCGGTGCATCAGGTGGTGGCGGCGGCAGCATCCCTCGCATAGCTTCATCCCGTCGAACGTGCACAGAAATGAACTCTTGTATGACAGGGCCCCCAGCCAGGCCGATATCATACATCACTAGACATCGCACTCGGATAAAAGTCAGTCCGGGAACAAAGGGACAATCTATCTCCGCACACTCAACCTCTACATCAGACGGTAGACCATAGAATACCCCCCCGCGAGACGGCAGGAAGCGGCATACTGCTAATCTGAAATGTTATTCCCCAAAAGGGTGAGTACAACCACTCAAGCAGATAGGAAATCCAATAACAACCCAATGCATCATGCATATCATCATACATATCACCATGCATATCATCATGCATACTATATCATAGGTGATCATCATACCACATCACATTTCATCATCATCATGCATATATCATCATGCATATATCAGCATGCATATCATATCATAGGTGATCATCCTATCACATCACATCTCATCATCATCATGCATATGCCATCATCATCATGCACATGTCATCATCATCGTGCATATATCATCATGCATATAATATCATAGGCGATCATCATATCACACCACATCTCATCATCACCATGTATACGTCATCATCATCATGCATATATCATCTTGCATATCATGCATATATCATCATCATCATGCATATATCATCATGCATATCATGCATATATCATCATGCATATAATATCATGGGTTAATTTTCATCTTTATCTTTCAATTTTTGATCACCACATCACCCATTCATCAATCTCATCATCAACCCTTCGGGCAGAAACCTCCGACAGGGCTCCCGGCAAACTCAGCCATCCCATGGCCATCGGGCTTCCGGCCCCCCACATTCCGGGCATCTCGCATCTCAGCTAGCATCACGAGGCATTCCCTTCAGGCAAAAACCTCCGACAGGGCTTCCGGCCTTTACCCTTCTAGCCAGGCATCCCGCACCCAAATCCTGGCATCGCGAGGCATTCCTTTCGGGCAAAGACCTCCGACAAGGCTTCCGGCCCCCCACATTCCGGGCATCCTGAATCTCCCAGGGAATTCCGGCAATGCATCTCTGTACATTCCGGCCACATCCTCCACCACATCCTCTTACTCACATATCACTTTCCACATCATCCATTTATTCTCATTATTACATGGCATATGATTCACACATGCATCACAATTCATGATCATACATACACCAATGTCATATAACAATGCATAATAAATTCAATAGAATTCATGGCCAATAAAATAATCCACCTTTATTTTATTATTATTATTTATTATTAGTTATTTTTATTATTATTTATTTTTATTTCATAAATAAATATTACATTTAATATTTATGATTTTCCCAAAATCATAAAAATTCAAACAATCATTAATCAAACCAATAGAATGACAATTGCATGCAAAATTCATGGCCAACTTGAATTTCACACAATTTCACAATTTTCTCAAAATAGCACATGATATTCGGATAATGGCCAGATTGCACAGTTTCCAAATAAATTCAATTAAAATACTCATATGGAATCCAAAAATTACGAAATTTTACAGGGTGATAGCCAACACATTTTCGTGCAACTTTCATGCAGAACTCCAAGTCAAATTATTTTTATATAAATTTATAAATCCTCACGAAACTTCTGGAACCACTACCGCATCGTCCAGTGAACACATCTCCGAAATATTGAGATTTAACCTATCTACTCTCTTTCGTTTCCTCTAAAATTTTAGTATGTTATATAACAAGGTGTCCTTTACAAGTTTCATGAAGAGATATAGGTCAAATAACCAAATTATGGTCACCATTTAAGTCCATCAAGTCTCGGGTGTCTCGGAACACACCACCAGAATCAATCATCTCCAAGATCTAGCCGATTCACTAGGCTATACTCGTGAATTTCTCTTCAAATTTTAGTATGTTGTAGTTTAAGACGTTACCTACAACTTTCATGCAGACAACGAAGTGAGATCTCCAACAGAAATCAACATGCAATCAAGAAATCAACAAGAGGTTAGTGAAGATTTCGCAGATCTAAGGTCTCCGTATGATAGAACTTTTTACCCCTCAAATCTCCATCATTTTTCACGAAATTTCAGTATGTTATAGTACAAGATGTTAGTTACAACGTTCATGAAGACACCGAAGCCAAAATCGAACTCCAAACACACATGCAAGCTCGAACAAGCTACTGACTTCCACAAACCGAGCAAGAACAGTCACACGGCTTGAAAATAACCAACTCTTACCTCGGTTTTTCGAACAAATCACACCTAAAATCGAACATGCAACCACCAAAACAAACATGCAAGAGAAGTTACGGACTCCACTTGCCTCTAAGATGGACAAACGACGACGAACGGCGGCGGGACATGGCGAACGGGCGGCAAACGAACGGCGACTCCTTCCTCTCGGCTCTTCCTCCCTTTCTCTCGAACTCTCTCTCTCGCACACCTCTCTCTCTCGCACGGCCGAATGAGCAAAGAACCGGCCACTCTCCCTTTTTATATCCCCATCTTCTCATGATTAGCAATCATGAGATTGCCTACAAACCACCCAATGCATGCTCTTGCCCCTTGCCACTTGTCATTTTTATTTTTTAAACTTGATTGGGCTTGGGCTTTGGAGTTGGGCCATCCGGCCACTCCCCTTGGGCTGGTCGAACTCCCTCTTGGGCTCTAATGGGCCGACTAGCTTGGCCCACCAAGCTTTAGGCTAGTGGGCCCAAGGCCCATTTCGAAAAATTCAACCCCTTTTTCCCTTTTTTTTTGAAATTCTTTTTTATAAATATTCTTGAATTCCAAATTTTCATCTTGGCCAAAGTCTTGGTATATTTTAATTATTGAAATTTAAATCATATGGCCAAGCATTAATCTATTAAATTTAAATTTCCACCATCATAAGCATAAATCATCAAATTAAAAGACTAATGGCTAAAACATAAGCCATGAAAATTCTACCACCTAATTAAAGACTTTAACACACCTTAAGGCTTGGCTTTGAATTTCTGGGATGCCACACGAAGTCACCAACAACGTCGGGATAGAAGCTTCGGCGTCACAGATGCAGCTGGAGATAACGGCCCAAAAGGATGAGACTCAGCACCACTCGGATCAGTGGAGGGTGACACCAGCAAAAGTCAGTGGCGTCCTTAGCAGCGCTGAATCGTGAAGCTAGTAGACCCTAATCGCGGCTACGAAGACTCACTCTCAAGGAAGAAAACCTCAACTCTCTCTCTCTCTCTCTCTCTCTCTCTCTCTCTCTCTCTCTCTCTCTCTCTCTCTCTCTCTCTCTCTCTCTCTCGTGTGTTCTCTATGTATTGCTCCAAAGAATTTTTTTTTTTTTCGTTCAATTCTATGGCCTCCCCTTTTATACTGCCTACCTTGTATTGTAGAAGAGGAAATTTGTATAAGAAAAAGAATCGTTGAAATTCACATTTCCTCCGTTACCTCTTGCATGCGTATCCTGTGTTTCCCTCAATATTTTCCTTGCGTTACCGAATTGGAAATACCAATAAGAGTGGGCGATATTTTGTCGTCGCGATGCTTCTCCTTCACATTCTATCGGCACGAATTTTTCTTGAATTGTGGGAAGCATAATTTGTTATTATCTTATTTCACGATTCCCACACCTCTGCACTTTACCGAATTATTCAATTGCCCTCTTTGCTTCAAATCTATTCAAGACAAACCAAATATACTGCTATAGATATGTGTGCAGAGAATTTAGTATCTCCAAACTTCATTTTTCTTCATTATCTTCCTTAGCATAAACATTGGTCAGCCCTTTGGATTTTTTTTTTTTTGTGCCTAAGCCAATTTTTAAAGTTCATACGTGAGTGGGCTCCTTGTCCACAATATTGAATGTCCACTTCCGAATTTTGCACGAGATCCATGCAATGCAACTTTACATGGACTCATTGTTATTAGAATGCTCCTAATATCCATGCAATTAACTTATATTTTTGCTTAGGGGTCGCGGTCGATCCCTATTTTTTAATTTGATCAATGATTAAATAAGTTGCTAAAATTTAGGTGTCAACAGCTGCCCCTCTTTGAAAGTGAGCTCATAAAGGTTGCCTTCAAAGACAAATTGAGACCTAAATTTTGAGCATGCACATGTATTGAATGATTTTTTGTTGGAAAATGAATTCCATTTTTTAATGTAATTTTTATGATGCATGGAAATGATAATGCAAATGATAAATAAACCTACCTGGAATAACTTACCTTCAAGGAGGATAGAGTAGTTTGAGGTAGTTGGTGTTACATGTCCATGACCTGTACCATTCTACGGTCATCTAGAATAGTAACATGACTTTATGAAGAGATTGCTTTCCTAGGACCCGTACAATTCTACGATCCCCTCAATGGGGAAATAAATGTTGTTTAGGATCCGTACCATTCTACGGTCACCTAAATGGGGATTCGCTTTCCAGGACCCGTACCATTCTATAGTCACATGAATAAGGAATAGATGTTGTCAAGGACCCGTACCATTCTACGGTCGCCTTGACAGAAAATTGATTTTTCAAGACCCATACCATTATACGGTCGCTTGAATGGGGAAATTGCTTTTCCAGGACCCGCACCATTCTACAGTCGTCTATTAGAGCAATAAATGTTGTACCATTCAGACTGAATCAGACTGAATTTGGAGAAAAATCTTTGCAGACAACTCAATTGAGTGTCAATGTATTCAAAAGGGGAATACTTGTACAACAACAAGTATTTAAGGTATGGATAGAGATATACTTACCTGGTGACATCTCTATTCCTTAAGGATATGTTTTTCGCAAAACATGATTGAGGGAGAGGCAACATACATTTGTAATCACAAAAATGCATTAATCCAAGTAAGGTGCATGCGTAATGATTTCTATCAACCATGCATCATCCTAATTCCAATAGGAATGATTTCGAAAGATGATTCTAATCTGAGCGCATGAGCGTCATGGATGTGTCAAATGAGGGATCCTTCAGTCTGAAAGGACTTTTCACTCATCCTCTTTAAAAGGGGCAGTTTTATCCTGACTTTTGATGCATGATCTTAACAATCATTCTATCTCACCATCGTCATGCCAGACAAGGGTTTGAGCAATCTCGCAAGTGGTTCGACCTTACCAATCTGAGGGGTCTTTAACATGAACCGTACTGTTGGCTTGGTCAATAGCTTAACAACGGGGACTCTTTGAGTTGAGGCTATTGAAAGATGACATTTTACAGTTGTCTTGAGATTTACAAGTCAAGAAACACACGAAATGAAGCAGAAATGATCTTACTCGCACTTCTTCAAGCGATGCTTTCAAACATATGAACTCTTACGTTAATTCAAGTGCCCTAATCTGAAGAGACTTTGCAATGGACGTAATGTAGGCTTAGTTCATGGGTTGAGAAATGAAAGGATCGTTAAGCTCAAAAATTGTTTAGGGGGTCAAAGTTGGTGATCATCTTGACATTTCCACCACTTTCCTTCTCCACTATCAAAGATTTTTTCCTCATTGAATCTCCATTGATTGCAACAACATTTGAGTTTTAGTACCGCCTTGTTGGGGATACGACTCATTATATCAAGAGTTTGATTTTTCTTTTCTCTTTTTTTTTTTCTTTGGGCACTGGCCTTGCTTTTACCAAGCACACTGCTTTTTCATACCCCATTTTTTGCGCTTATTTTCCTTGAATGCAGTGTCCATTTTGTTAGCATTCTAGTTCATGCTACTTTTTGTCTTGCCCCAGTGTGGGGGGATGATCACCAACTGGGTTTAATATGAAATGAATTCATAAGCTTAAGTGGGCTATGCAATGGATAAAAGTGTATAGGATAGAGAAATAACTGCTCTTCATCATCCTAAGGCACTTCAAACTTTCGTACGAGTTACAATGCAAAAGCAATACTCGAAGATTGATGCGAAAGCAATACTCAAAAATTCCTATCATTCATTTCAAATTTTGTCCCAATATGGGATGATCCTTGACAGGGATAATTTAGAAAGCTCTTCATGTGTGTGGACTCAAAGGGCTAAACAATGGGTATACCTGTACTATTTTGGGTAGAAGAAGAAATTGCCTCTCATCACCTTGGTTAACGTACCATTTGCGAGATCACCCTTTTCCTTGCGAGCATGGAATTTCTCCACACAACTCACTGAGGATTAGTGTATGGGATAGTGTATGGAATAAGGCTTGCCTTTCATCATTCCAAGGTATCCCTTTTGACACATTCAATTTATCTCACACAATTCATCAAGGAAGAAAAATGCAAGATTTATGACAAATCTGAACAATTCAACTCATTAAGGCATCTTATTCATCATAAAGTACTTGTAGTTCAAGACAAGACATGGCAAATTCTATCATGGATAATATTTCTTGATAGCATCAGCATTAACTGGAGTAGAAAACTCATGACCATCCATTTCTGCCAAGATCAGGGCACCTCCAGGAAGTACCTTCTTCACCACATACGGGCTGTCGTCATTTGGAGCGAACTTGCCCCCAAGATCTGGAAAAAGCGGCAATAGCTTCCTCAGAACAAGATCATTTATCTCAAAATGTTTCGGTCGTACCTTTTGGTTGAAGGATCTAGCAACTCTCTGCTGATAAGTTTGGCCATGGCAAAGAGCCTTTAGTCTTTTCTCATCTATCAAGTTTAACTACTTAAGTCTTTGCTACATCCATTTAGCCTCAAACAAGTCCACTTGGGATAAAACTCTCAGAGAAGGAATCTCCACCTCCACGGGCAAAACTGCTTCCATGCTGTACACTAGAGCAAAAGGGGTTGTCCCAGTAGAAGTGCGAATGGATGTTCGGTATGCCATTAGTGCAAAAGGTAACCTGTCATGCCAATCTCGATAATTCTTGATTGTCTTAACCAAGATCTTCTTAATTTTCTTATTGACCACTTCAACAACCCCGTTCATTTGAGGGCGGTAAGGGGACGAATTCAAATGCTTGATCCTGAACTCGCCGAACAACTCATTAACAAGTTTATTGTTCAAGTTTGTCCTATTGTTGGTGACGATTGCTTTAGGAACGCCATAGCGAGCAATTATGTCACATTTGATGAACTTCACAACATTGCGGGCGGTGACGATTGCAAAGGATGTAGCTTCGATCCATTTGGAGAAATAGTCGATCGCCACCAAGATGAATCGATGCCCATTTGAAGCCTTAGGCCATCTTCGTGATGTACTTCTTATCAGCGGGAGTGCTTCCTTCGGGAAATTCCTACCTTTTAATGTAGTTCACGATATCGTAATACCATGGTTTTCCATCAGGTTCTTCAATTATGATCATACAGTAAGTCGGCTTCAGCAAAACCTCTATTTTGAATGGCTCGACTTCTAACCCGTCGGTGACTTGCAACATAGATGGCAAAGTCGCGAGTGCATCAGCAAATTGATTGTGAGACCTTGGCAAGTATTCAAACAAAATTTCTTCGAATTCCTTCACGAGACCTTCTAAATACTCGTGGTACGGGAGCAACTTGGCATCCTTGGTCCTCTGCTCACCTATAGTCTGCAATATGATCAGTGCTGAATCTCTGAATACCATTAACTTGGCCACACCCATCTCAATTGCAGCTTGAAGTTCGAGGATGTAAGCCTCATACTTGGCCACATTGTTAGTGCATGGGTCAATTTTGCAGCTACCAGATAGTGTTGTCCATCTGGGGATATCAGAATTGCCCCAGTACCAGAACCAAACAAATTTACAGCTCCATCAAAGAACATCTTCCATGAGTCTTCATTTACACTTAAGACACGGTCATCTAGAAAACTGCCATCATCATTAGAGACTTCTGAATTTTCGGCTAATAGATCAGTGATCGCTCGACCCTTAACCGACTTTTGTGGCATGAATTGCACATCAAATTCAGAAATCAAAATTTGTCGTTTGGCTAACTTTCCCACCAGAGCTGGCCGATGAAGTAAGTACTTGATGGGGTCATTCTCAGTCATAAGGAACGTCTGGTAATGCAGCGTGTATTGTCGCAATCTATGCAATACCCACACCAATGTGACACAAGTCTTTTCAACATTAGAATACTTCAGCTCTAATACAGTGAACCTCTTACTTAGATAATAAATGGCTTGTTCTTTTTTATCGACAAGACTTTCCTAAGCCAACATTGTGCCCAACGATTCACTATGAATGGTGAGGTAAAGAATCAAGGGATGCCCTGGTGATGGCGGGACGAGAACTGGTGGATTCATCAGGTACTGCTTCAACTTATCAAACGCTTCTTAGCACTCATCATCCCAGTTGATTCGTGCATTCTTCTTTAGGAGCTTGAAGAATGGCTTGGCAGTTTCAGAGAGTTGGGAAATGAACCGAGCTATGTAATCCAGTCTTCCCAAAAGGCTCTGAACTTCTTTCACCGTTGCTGGAGGTTGCAACTCGCATATGGCCTTAGCCTTGGATGGGTCGATCTCAATCCCCTTATCGCTTACAATGAATCCGAGTAATTTCCCGGATGTTGCCCCGAACACGCATTTAGTGGGATTTAGCCGAAGCTTGAATTCACGAAGTCGATCAAACAACTTCTTCAGGGTTTCCACATGGCTTCTTCCGGGTCGAGTCTTTGCAATCATATCATCAACATAGACTTCAATATCCTAATGCATCATATCATGGAATAGTGCTACCATGGCTCGTTGGTAAGTCGCCCCAGCGTTCTTGAGTCCGAAGGGCATGACTTTGTAATGAAAGGTCCCCCACGATGTGATAAATGCAATCTTCTCCTTGTCTTCCTCCTTCATCCTTATCTGATTGTACCCCGAAAACCCATCCATAAACGAGAATAATTCAAATCCGACAGTACTATCCATGAGGACATCTATGTGAGGCAATGGGAAATCATCTTTTGGGATGGCCTTGTTCAAATCTCGATAGTCGACACAAACTCGAAGTCAACCATCCTTCTTCATTACTGGCACGATGTTAGCCACCCATTCAGGGTATTGCGAGACTTCAATGAATCCCACCTTCAAAAGCTTCATCACCTCTTCCTCTATCTTCTTCGAGAGCTCGGGTTTAGTTCTCCACAGCCTCTACTTCTTAGGTGGCACATCCAGATTAGTAGGCAAGCAATGCTCGACAATCGATGGGTCTAAACCAAGCATGTTATCATAGGTCCATGCAAAGACATCCTGATATTCCTTTAGTAGCCAACTTAGGCGCTCGGCCTCGTCTTTGGGGAGATTTGCCCCAATTTTAACTTCCTTGATTTCTTCGGTGTCACCTAAATTAATAGTGACGGTCTGTTTGGATGTGAGAGCCTTGGCTTTTTCATGTTGTTCCCAGCTTCGCAACACCTCAATGGAATCTTCACTCAAGTTCTCGAGGTTGTCAATGTCAACATTTGTTGCATTGGTTTGGACCATTTCCATACCTTTGTATGCCGTAAGATTGCTGCTGAAACATGAAGTAAATAAATTAGAAAGACAAACGGAGTAATCTATATATTTTTTGTTTTTTTTATTATTTCTTTTAAAAAGAATTTTGGCAAAAACACATTTTTTTTATAAATATTTTGACATGAGAAAGCATGATGAAGCCCAGGCCTCAGAATTCTCCTTGGATTTTCTTTTTCTTTTATCGGCTGGATATCATCACCGGGCTGGTTTAGTGTACCTCATCATGCCCTCAAAATAAAACTTGTAATTTTATTGATATTCATCAATCAATTACATTTATTGAATGGAAATGCGATTTTCAAGCCCTAAAAAGAAAGCAAAAAAGAAGAAATCAAAAACAAGCCCTAGAAAGCAATAAAAAATTCTTGCGCAGGGGAATGTGAGAAAGCAGTAAATGAGTTACTCTTGTGGGCTAGAGCCCATCTCCTCCGATGGTCCTTCGTCAATGGTCCCTATGAAGACGTCATCGAAGAGACTAGTGATTCCTTCCAATGCATCTTCGGGGTTTTTCGTCTCCGGGAGTATCGGATCATCCATGCCACCCCATTCATCTAGGACAATGTCGCGGGGATCAATGTAGAAACTGGGAGGAGTCGAATACTTCACCAGATAGTCGAATTTTTCGCTTGGCTGCCCCAGGGTGTCCATTATTTTTGCTTCATCATGCATCATTATCGGAGGACCAGGGAAAGTCTCGCGAATGTTCGAGGGTAATGGGTCTTGCCTTCCTCGCCTTTGGTCAGGTGGCGGGTTCCGCCTTTCCTGTCTTCGTCCTCCAGAACTTTCCCCACCTCTTCCATAGTACCCTAATCCAATAGCATGAGACCTCTGAGGGGCTTCGATGGGGTTTCGAATCCCCTGACCATTTCTTCCAAGGCCACTACCAGGAATAAAACCATTCCCAACCATCATCCTACCCACCATAAGGGCAGCATTTGAAACTTCAGGAGTGGGTGGTGGTGAATCTCGAGATGCATGTATGGTGGACACCAACTCAAATGAGTGGTAACTTGACTCGAACTCAGAGTCTGGCTCTATATAAGGGATAGCCGTCATACGGTAAATTCAGTGATCCTTTTCACCATAGACAGTGACCAGTTTCCCCTTGATCATGAACTTCACAGCTTGATGCAAACTTGATGGTACAGCTCCAGCAGTATGAATCCAAGGACGACCCAGCAGAAAATTAAAGGCGGTAGGGATATCCATTACCTGGAAGGGAACATTGAAAACCACTGGCCCTATCTGCACATCAAGGTGAATCTCCCCAATCACCTCCTTCTTTGTACCATCAAAAGCTCGGACAGAAGTCTTTGCAGCATGTATCTTGGTCGGGTCGACCTTGAGGCGATGAAGAGTGGCCAGTGGACATATGTTCAGGGTGGACCCATTATCAATGAGTACTCGGGACACATGAAAAGCCTTATGCTTGACAGATATATAAAGTGCCTTGTTATGCCCCTACCCTCGAAAGGGAATTCCTCATTAGAAAAGGCAATCATGTTCTTAAGAAGGATCGATCCAACAAAATCTTCCAGCCTGTCTGCCTCGATCATTTCAGGTACGCAAATTTCACTCAACACCTTCATCAGCGACTTTCGATGCACAGGGGATGTAAGCAAGAGTTCGAGCAAAGAAATCTAGGTGGGTATCTTTCGTAACTGTTCGACCACATTATATTCGCTTGCTTTGATCACAGCCAGAAACTCCTTAGCCTCTTCATCGGTGACAGGTTTTGCGAGTTGAGCATTGGCTTGAGGATAAGTCCGACCAGACCTTGTAACAAGGTCAACATCTAGATCATAGGACCAAGGGACCACTTTATTGTTGACATATTCATACAGTTGGGGCATTTCAATCACTACCTCATCGTCGGATGCATCTTCAAGTGGGGGCATGTCCACGAGTGAATGATCAACTTCCTCCTATCAGCATTGAGCATAGCTTGCTCCTCCTCCCAATCGATAATGATGGGGGAAATAGTGGAAACTTTGTAGTTATGGTCAGCATAGACAATGATGCCGTCATCCACCATCCTAGTGACTCTTTCCTTCATCAGTGATAGAGCAACATCCTCCTGATCTAGATAATATCCAGCTCTCACCAGCCCGTTGTAAGCATCTGCCACGTGCACCTTTGAGTTCTTGATCCGACTTACTTCAAGCTCCAAGATAGCATTGACCGTACCTTCATGTTCTGGTAGCAGATTCTTTTGGACATTCAGCCGAGCAGTTTGAAATGAAAAGGGCTTCGTGTCCAAGAGGTTTTGGACCTTATCCTTGAGAGTGAAACATTCATCAATTGAATGCCCCAGTTCGCCGCTATGGTAATCACACTTCTTCATTGGGTCGTAGCCTCGGATGCTTTCACGATTAGGATGCTTCGGTTCATTAGTAAGCAAACCT
Organism: Eucalyptus grandis; assembly: GCF_016545825.1. NCBI lineage: Eukaryota > Viridiplantae > Streptophyta > Magnoliopsida > Myrtales > Myrtaceae > Eucalyptus > Eucalyptus grandis. Next base: position 17,142,953 of record NC_052619.1, on the reverse strand, counting down.
TTCTTTCTTAGGATAGCCAACACTTGGGATGGAGATCCAGGGAAAGGAGTGAATTGGTTTCTTACTTGGGTGAATGGTTGACGGCCGGTAGTTTGTTCTTGCCTTTGATTCGTCTGGATAACCGGGGTGCGATTAGTACTTTCCTGGCCATAAGCCACATTCACGTCTACAGCAGCTTCCTTCTCCTTCTTGGCAGATAATCTTCTACTCGATGGTTCAGTAAACCATCCTTCCTTTATTCCCATCTCGATTTGTTCCCCCACAGGAATAAGCTGATTGAAGTTTTCAACGTACGTGCTGGCCATCCAGTTACGGAACTCGGACGGGAGAGTTTTTATAAACAACTTCATCAGCTCCTTGTCAGTAGGCTTGGGGTTGATTTGAGCTGCCAGATTTCGCCATCTCATTGCATACTCTTTGAACGACTCGCTCCTCTTTTTCTCCATCCTCTCAAGATCCTCTCGGGAAGGTGCAATATCCATGTTGAATTTGTATTGCTTGAGAAATGCGTCGGCCACATCATTCCAAGTGTCAAGAAAGTTCACATTCTTCATGACATACCAGTTCAGTGCAGGCCCAGTCAAACTCGCATGAAATGATTGGATCATGAGAGGCTCATTCTTGACATATTGAGTCATACGCACATGGTACATCTGAAGATGAGCTTTTAGGCAAGAAGTACCGCCGTATTTTTCAAAATCCGGCATTTTGAACTTCTTTGGCATCTTGACTTTCTCGTACATGGATAAGTCAAACAGGAGTGAACTTTGTGACTCTTGCAATTGTTTCAACTTTTCTTCCAATTTTGCGAAGCATTCATCCTACTCTGTCTTAGGGATGTTGACAAGCTTAGCCTTTTCCACATTGATCGAGAATGGATCATCTTCCAGCTCAGGCATGTCATCCTCACCCATTTGGGCCTTGTTTGCTTGCTTCGGGACAACTATCTTAGGGAGAGCAGGTGCAGGAGCCGGATTCACTTGGAGGGATTGGATTTGAGTTCTTCTAAGCTTCATAGAGGCGGCAAACTATTGGAGTTGGCCTTCCATGGCGGAGATACGATCATGCATTTCGGTTTGTTCGGCCATTCTTGCTCTTAATAGCGTGATAATGGGTGAGCATAGAGGATCCATTATCACCTATTTTAAGAAATGAACACAAACAAGTATCTCATATGAAAATACGCCGATCCATGGCAATATTCTAGAACTTTTATTCATCAATGGAGCTTTTGACAAGCCCATCAAAATAGAAACTCGAAATGTCCTAAACAAATGAACTAGGAAAGTAAATGACTCAACTTCCTAAACATTAATCTAAAAAGAAAAATAGCAAAATTGATTCAAGCATTTCATTTGGCTTGATCAATATACACTCGGGACACCATTCGACACAATCATTTATTCTCCTCTTGGGCTTTTTCGGCAACTCTTTTGAGGCGTTTGTTCTCAGCACGATTGGTGATTTTCAACGACACCTCTGGTATGTTCGGAAGCAGCTCCTCAGGAATCTTGTGTTGTTGAATGTACTTAGTTGAGGCATAGTACTTCCTTTCTTTACCCTTCAACTCTTCCTCGGGCCATTTAAGCTTTCGTGGATGGCACATGTCCCACATCGATTTGATAGTGAGAATGGAATCTTCATGGCCTTGGCTTCCATCAACAAAGCTAACTTGGAGCAAATCTGCTTGCAACACCGGGGGAAGCTCTTGCACGACTTGATACTAATGGGTCACTCTAGTCGGATAGTACTCCAAGGCTCCAATGAATCCCAATAGAGGGATTGGGCCAACTCCTCCACACGAGAGTCTCACTACCCGAACTTGGAACCATTTAGCATGCCATAGGAAGCTCTTGGAAGTTGGTTTTTTCAAGAAAGCTAGCCACCTAGAATAATGATAATCCGATGCATGTTTTTGGTTGTTCTCAAATCTCATAATATGGTGATTAGAATTACTAACATCATGTATAGTCATTAGACCACCAAAACCCTTTATATGAGAAAGAAACCAAATTTGTAAAAGTTCAGGAGAGGAATGGAGAGTCTTATCACCACCTCCTTTGAATCGAGTCAGAGAAAGAAAAGTTTTAGTTATGACAGTATTTATAAAAAAATTTCTTTCCAACATTTGTCTAACTAATTGAGCAATCAAAGGGTTAATAGCATTCTTGCAGTAAGGAAATACTACAAACCCGAAGAAAGCTAAAAGGAAAATTCTACGCATTTGAAATGAGGTGCCTTTTTCAAAACATTCTTTCAAAAAAGATAAAGGACATGCATCGCGGTGAGCCTTTAAAATCTTTCTTATGTCATCTTCCTTAATTTCAGAAAATCAGATAAGGCCATAATAGGATTTATTTCGATAGGCGAACTAATCAATTCAGCTTTCAAGGACTTTCCTATGGCAATGCTATACTCTTCCAAGGTGGGACTAAGCTCATGCTTACCGCCGAAGATAAAGGTAGAAGTCTCGGGGCACTAATAGTGGGTGAGTGCTTGGGCGAGACCGACATGGATGTTGATATGCAGCAGTGGAAGCAGTCGACCAATATGTGACTCTACGAACTGACAGCCATCTTGATCTGACTTGTCCCACCAAGTGCTAAGCTCTTCCTTTGGAGGGAGAATAATTCGAATGTCCAGTGTCCCCATTGTATATTGATCAAGACTCAGGACAATCCTAATGCCATGGACCAACAAAATAGTGCAATAAAGTAAGTAAATTGCAAAGGCCAAAAATTTAGAGAAATTACTTTACCAATGATGGGCAATCACATAGACATGCGCATGGTAAGTGGCTCGATTTCTAATCTATAAGGCTTATCAAGGTGGAGCCACAAGGATGATCAGACTAGCCACGGGCTTGTGGACTATGTCGGGTCCTCATGACTCGGCTTAGTCAAAGAGCCGACCCGGGTCGCGAGCATGCGGACCGAGGTGGGTACTCTTGACACCATGAAAGAAACTTCGGGATTGAGATGGGCAACTCGTACCGTGAGCATGCGGTCAGAGTGGCATTCATCTCAATACCATCCTAGATGATCCTATGCGGCCCAGGTCCGACGGCAGGTTGTATGTGTAAAAGTGAAGTGTAAATGCAAAGCATGCACAACAATTTATATCAAACAACACTTTGTTCATGAAAATAAACCATACATTCCTACACCTCCCTGCAAAATAAAGGTTAGCAAACACTTCCCCTTATACCTCCCATACTGCAAAAATATTTAACACCTTAAATGTTAGGGACATACCTGGAATCCTCGCTGCCAAACAACAAATTTTTCAAAAGAAAAGAAAAATTGGCCTAAGTCCACTAAGATTTTTAACTCAAATCCCCAACGGAGTCGCCAAGTTGTCGCGACCAAATTTTTCGGGTGAACCACCTAGAGTTTGGCTAATGGATTGTTAAGCCTAAACTTAACTTGGGCTCTCCCAAGCCCATACCAATTCGCGACTTAGGTTTAAATTCTTAACATGTAGATAGATTTATCTAGGAGTTGCCACTAATCTATTTTTTGGTGGGTCGATTATAAATCCAAGTAAAGTAACAGGAGTTTTACTTTACTCCTATGAACTAGAGACTCTAGGTACAGGGACTTGGTTACACTAGATTTCTCTAATATCCTTTCGGTATCATTCTTTTATTTTCAAAAATGCTTTTGCAGGCAGCTTTGATTGATTTTAAATCTATTTCCCTAACATGTGAGGCGATCATGCGGGTGCGCAAACTACTAATTTAACATCCAAGTAAAGCAATAAATAAATTGCAGAACTTACCTCATAGCAACGAAAGTATCTGCGTTGTTAGATGAGAATTCACATCAATAATCCTAAATATGATTCCTAATTAACACGAAATTTCATTTTTTGTTTTGTTTTCACTTATTTAATGAAAATTATGCAATATACGATGTAATATTAACTATACAACCTAATTCTAATGACATGTAATTTCTAATTGAATGGACTTGGCAACAACTACTCTATGACATGCATTTCAATGAATCTAATCCTAATGACGTGCATATGATATTTTTCTTTTCTTCCTAAAAGAACTCCTAGAGAATAAAACTAATATATTCTAAGACATTTTTTGTATTTTTTATGAAATTTGAAATTAGGTAAAATGTGAAAATTACCTAGCTAGATTAAGATCCAATTCAATTTATATTAGGAAAAATCTATCTAAACTTAAAATTAGTTCGAAAGTAAAATTAAACATGCAATCTTACCCTAATATGCAATAACATGCAAAAGATACCCTAATTCTATATGACATATGCATGATGATTTTTTTTATAACTTTTTTCCTTCTTCTTTTTTTCGAAATTAATAATCGCCAAATAATTAAACATGCAATTTAAACTAGTGAAACAGAAATCTAACATCCTAAATTTATTTTTTTGGCATTTTTTATTTAAGAAATTCGAAATAAATAAATTTCCTATTCTAGACATGCAAAATAACCTAAAACAAGTAATATCCGGACATGCATTTAATCTAACTCAAATATTTTTTTGGTTTTTTTCTTTACGGGAGCAATCAAATGAAGGCGTCAAGAACATCAACAAATCAAGCAAGATATCATCCATGCCCATTTAATTTTGGAAATAAATTGACGAATCATATCTCGCGCATGAGATCGGATTGGCCAATTTTTAAACAAAATCACGAATCGTATCTCGAGCGTGAGATCAGATTGATGATTTTTCCGTGCGATTGCAGGTCGTATTTCGAGCATGAAATCGGACCGTCAATCATATGCACGTCACGAACTTAGGAAGATTTCCTAATTTAGAAGGCTACTCGAGTTGTGAATATCATGGCATATCGGGAATTTACATCATGTGCACCAATGAATATATTAAATAAGGAAAAAAAAATTTAGGAAATTAAAATAGACAAAATTTTATCCGAAATATTTGCTTCCAAATTTGGTCATCGAAGAGCGGCTTGTGAATCACGATAGAGGCTCAACGTGATAGCACAAGGACGGCTTGCTGTGGTAGTTGCTTCGACTAAGGAACGGTTATGGACAGTAGCTGGGAAGTCGCGGACTGCAAGATGTGAATAGAGGCCATTGCTTGCTATTTGTACGTTAGTCCGACTTGCGTCATGAAAGCGCGAGATGTGGCTTCGCAGGGATTGACTCGCCAGACTTCATTGATCACTGAGGTAGGGAGAAGGTGTGACGTGCATGGCCTAGACGTCGCAACGAAGTCAGCAACAACGTTGGGATAGAAGCTTCGGGGCCACAGATGCAGCTGGAGATAACGGCCCAAAAGGATGAGTCTCAGCGCCACTCGAATCAGTGGAGGGCGACACCAGCAAAAGTCAGCGGCGTCCTTAGCTGCGCTGAATCGTGAAGCTAGTAGACCGCAACCGCGGCTACGAAGAATCACTCTCAAGGAAGAAAACCTCAACTCTCTCTCTCGCGTGTGTTCTCTATGTATTGCTCCGAAGAAAATTTTTTTCTTTTCGTTCAATTCTGTGGCCTCCCCTTTTATACTGCCTACCTTGTATTGCAGAAGAGGAAATTTGTATAAGAAAAAGAATCGTTGAAATTCACATTTCCTCCGTTACCTCTTGCATGCGTATCCTGTGTTTCCCTCAATATTTTCCTTGCGTTACCAAATTGGAAATACCAATAAGAGTGGGCGATATTTTGTCGTCGCATTGCTTCTCCTTCACATTCTATCGGCACGAATTTATCTTGAATTGTGGGAAGCATAATTTGTTATTATCTTATTTCACGATTCCCACACCTCTGCACTTTACCGAATTATTCAATTGCCCTCTTTGCTTCAAATCTATTCAAGACAAACCAAATATAATGCTATAGATATGTGTGAAGAGAATTTAGTATCTCCAAATTTCATTTTTCTTCGTTATCTTCCTCAGCGGAAACATTGGTCAGCCCTTTGGATTTTTTTATTTTTTTTGTGCGTAAGCCAATTTTTAAAGTTCATACATGAGTGGGCTCCTTGTCCACAATATTGAATGTCCACTTCCGAATTTTGCACGAGATCCATGCAATGCAACTTTACATGGACTCATTGTTATTATAATGCTCCTAACATCCATGCAATTAACTTATATTTTTGCTTAGGGGTCACAGTTAATCCCTATTTTTTGATTTGATCAATAATTAAATAGGTTACCAAAATTTAGGTGTCAACAATTATGATTGTGAAATATGGTACCATCCTGGAAAGGCGAATAAGGTGGCAGATGCTCTTAGTCGTAAGTCAGCTATGGATATGGCCAGTATGAGAATCACAAAATGGAATCTGTTAAAGTCAGTAGCAAACTCATAGTTTAAATTGGAAGTAGATCGTCTTACCGGCATGCTTACTGCATTGAGGATTGAACCGAAAATTATCTAGAAAATTAAGATTTTAGAAGGATCTAACCCGGAAATAGTGAAAGTATGAAATACTGTGCCTTTAGGAAAATGACCAAAATTTCAAGTCTCTAAAGATGGAGTGGTAAGATGTCAGGGATGACTCTGTGTTCCCAACAGTGAAGAAGTGAAGAGAGAAATCCTATCAGAAGCAGATAGGAGTAACTATAGTATTCATCCACGTAGTACAAAGATGTACAGGAATTTACGCCAACGATATTGGTGGAATGGCATGAAGGCAGATATAACCAAGCATGTTTCCCAGTGCTTAACATGTCAGCAAGTGAAAGCAGAACATCGCAATCCCGCTGGACTGTTGAGACCATTGGATATCCCAGAGTGGAAATGGGAGCATGTGACAATGAATTTTATGCAAAGGTTACCAAGGACATCAAGTGGTCACGATTCTATCTGGGTGATAGTAGATCGTTTGACTAAGTCCGCCCATTTCCTGGTAGTCCGCATAGACTATCCAATGGATAAATATGCTAAGATATATGTAAGCCAGGTAGTACGCTTACATGGTGTTCCAGTGACTATCACTTCTGATCGAGACCCAAGATTTACTTCAAACTTTTGGCGAAATCTTCAGACTGCCTGTGACAGTCTAATTTTCCACTTCTGTTCTCAATGGAATAAATTAGGCTTTTTATCAACGTATCTATTGTGCTATTCTCTGAGCTGATCACTCATGAAATAACTAGATTAGTTGGGAAGTCAATAAAAGATTTTAGTGCAACAGGCTTGAGAATTTGACCAGGAATCAACTGCTCGACCGTGTTAGTCTGCAAGGGTCATTGCAACACAGTCGAAAATCTATCAGAAATCGGAAATAGGCCGATTCGATAGAGATATATAATTAGGCATGGGTGATTCCATCTAATTACAACATTCTCATCGATTAGCACTAAACCGATTTTTGTGTTGTTTTGGTACCCTATGTTCGTAATTGAAACCTAGAGATTTTCACGACAACCGAGAGTCGCCAATGAGTCGAAAATGTACATTGTGGCTCGATAATAATCGACCATGAGCCCATTGCACCAAAAAAATCCCAAAAACTACCAATGGTTTAGGTCGCGCTAAAACCACGTTTGATTGAATTTAACAGCGTAATTCATTCTAATTTCAGAAATTGAGAACTTTCTCATGTCACAATTAATCTCAGGAAATATTGTTGCATCTTTTCAAAGTTTATGGACGACAGGAATTGTTCGTGAAAAATACAAATGTGGCAAATTAAAAGAAAAAAAAGGAAATGCCACTTTTTAAATAGGTTTTGGGCATTTATTATGAAACAATTGGAGAAAGAGTTATAGAAGTTTAAATGAGGATTTATCCTTATTATTTAGAGTGTGAAAATGATAAAATGGAAAAGGAAAAGTTATGGGTATAAGCTGCTGAATTCGGATGGGTGCCATCAAGTAGGATTTCATCAACATTCGCATGCCATTTGTGCGGAGATAAGGGTGCATGGAGTAGGGGGACCACTTGAAAGTGATAGGAACTTAATCTCTGTGGAAAAAGTCATGAGAACTAACTTTAAATTCGGATTCAGCAGCCTTACAATGGATTCCAACCCCTTTTTCATCTCATTTGGTGGAGATAACTTTGGGAAAAGTTGTGGGACATATAATGGTAATGGGTGAGCAAAATTCCATGGAAAGATAGGCTCAAAAGCTGGTGGAAATTTCAATGGGAGCTTCCAAGCATTTTCCTCCCTCTTTCCCCATTCTTTTACCTGCGTGTGGACGTCCGCTGGATTTCATAGTACATCGACTCCTTCCACCCCTCACGTATGCCAACTTCTTCTACTGCAATTTCCCCGCAACTTCCCCTTTATTACTTTATTCCTTCTCTCTCCTCTTCCCCCCTTTTTCTCCTCTCGACGAAATCACCTCTCCTCTTCTTTTCTTTTTCTCCCCCCTCACGCATTCTCCATTTCTACCATAGCACCTCCATCCTTCTTTCACCTCCATTTATTTGCTTTCATTTTCAATAGCTTCATCATCCACTCGGCTCACCATCATCCTCACCGTTGCACGCCATCCACATGCCATTCGCTCAAGCTGAGCGCCCTTGGCTTTGAGCTCAACTTCAACGAACCGTCGCCGTTCGAGTTGCGAGCCTTGTGATTTTGTCACCGTCGCGCCGCCGGCACAGGAAGTGCGTGGTTCTTGCATAGGTAAGTTGTTTTCCTAAATCTGGAATAGGGGTTGTGTACCTCTGTTTAGGGGTTGAAATTAGTTGAGAAAGGTTTATGTGAGATTAGAGATAGTTAATATTAGTTTAGAAATGTTATATTGGCTATAGAAAGGTTTAGTTTATTTAAAATAGCAAGATAAGAGCTGTAGAGGATGATTCAGCCAAGAACAGGGGATGTTCTTTAAAACTGTTTTACACATCTTAAAGTATACCATATATTTTTATCATGATTTTTGGGGATTTAAAGGAAAATTATTTTCGCTTCGATATCTTTAAACAGAAACTCGAACTGCATTGGAATTTGCGACCTATAAGGATTTTATGGGTTGTTACTAACCTTTCGGGTTCGATTTTTTAAATTAGTTCCTTACAAAAGTTGTTTGTTATATCTTCTAGTTGAACATACTCGAATTTCATACCAAATGGACCTGTTTTGGACCTTGAACCAAGTTGATTTCGGAAAACAGAACCACTGGAAACTGACCCGATTTTAGTGCTGGATTGAGTGAATTACTGGGCCGAATCCAGAGGGATCTGGGCCTCTGTGTCTGCATGAAAAATGTTTTTTTACATGTCCTTTAGCACTTGTTCAAGTTTGAGAATTTTTCGAGCTCATATGAATTGGTTTCTGGTTTTGAACCCAAAAGTACGCAATTGGGCAGTTTTTGCCAATTCTGATCAGTAGAAGTTTATAATTGTTTTGAGATGTTTCTTACTGGAGATTTGCTTAATTGAGGTTGTGAATGATGCAATTGATCATTGAATTATGATGATGAGTGAATGCATTCATGACATGAGATTCTGAATGAAATATGCAATTGATCATTGAATTATGATGATGAGTGAATACATACATGACATGAGATTCCTTTACAAGTCTTTGGGCCGGACGATGCTCCTTCGGGAATGCCCCATGTGAACAGATGCTAATCGCAGTGGAGGCTGGGCCCATGCTCCCATACGGAATGCCATCTAGATGTAGACATTACCATGCTCGACAGTGCGAGACGATGCCCGGTTATGCCAGAAGACTATTATCTGTGCATTGGCATCATTTGTGACATATGAATGGGTGAAAGCAAGGGATCTAATTAAAAGATGGAACTGTGTGGTGTGGAATGGGACGCGTCATAACAGTTTAGTCTGGTAATTGGGAGCCCGTGTACTTATGTTGGTATTTATGTCCTTACATATATACATGTTAAAGTATTTACATGATATGTGGTCTCAATATTGTTAAGTATGTTTTAATTGACACTAATATACAGGAAAATGCTAGTATTAAAAGAGTTATTAGAAACGCGACTAAATTGCATGTGGAGTATACCCTTCTCCTACTCGGGATTTAGGGAATTAACTTACTGAGATGTGGTCTCACCCTTTAGCGGGCTAAAACATTTCAGGTCCCTAAATGGAGGAAGGCCAGGTCATGTACAGTCGGTTGCAAGGAAGAAAGAGTAGGACTCTCGCTATCTCCTTCCAGGTGATGACGGTTCTTCCATCGAGGCTGAATGCAGGGTGATGGCTCACCTTAGAGAGATCGAGAATTATGGTAGTGTAGTAGTGAACCCCAGTCTTGTAAATAGAAGCTTAGCTCGTGGGTAACCGAACAGCTTCACCTTTTGTATCGGATCTTGGGGTGTTAAACTGGTATATATACACATAAGTACTTTGGTATTATAGGTGTGGCTTGAAAGAAAAATATTATCCTACATTTCTATCCCACTGCTTTGTTGTATGGAGATTGTCTTATGTTTCCGCATGCGTAAAATAATAAATGGGTCAGCAACAGTTCCTGGGATGTTGCAAACTTTCATCGACCATTGAGGGATGTGCATGTACCCGGAGTTCGGGTCATGACACTGCCTTAGGGACTAAGCTCCAGTTTAGTACTGCTTTTCATCCTCAAATAGACGGACAAACAGAAAGAGTGATTCAGACATTAGAGGATATGTTAAGAGCTTGTGTCATTGATTTTAAAGGAAATTGGGATGAAAAGTTACAGTTGGTAGAATTCGCCAATAACAATAGTTTCTAAAAAAGTATAGGCATGGCTCCTTATGAAGCGTTGCATGGGAGAAGATGTAGGACTCCTGTCTGTTGGAATGAAGTAGGTGAAAGGAAACTGACGGGACCTGAGTTGGTGCAGGTTATTACAGAAGCTGTCGAGATCATAAGGAAAAGACTTAAGATAGCTCAAAGCCGACAAAAAGACTACGCAGATAGATGTAGAAGGCCTTTGGAGTTTAATGTGGGAGACCATGTATTCCTTAAAGTATCTCCGATGAAAGGGATATCACGATTTGGAATAAAAGGAAAGTTAAGTCCAAGATTCGTTGGACTCTTTGAGATACTCGAAAGAATAGGAGATGTAGCTTATCATTTGGCGCTGCCTCCTAAATTGGAAAATTTACATAATGTGTTCCATGTGTCGATGCTGAGGAGGTATCGGCCAGATCCTAGTCACATACTCGATCATGATGCCATCAAAGTGGATGAGAAAGTGAGGTACATAGAAGAGCCAATATGGGTATTAGATCGAAAAGAACAAGTCCTTTAGACGAAGAAATTCCTTTGGTTAAGGTATTGTGGTGACATCATGATATGGAAGAGGCTACATGGGAAAGTGAAAAAGAAATGAAGGAAAAGTACCCTCTTTTGTTTAATGAGACGTAAGTAACGTCCAATTTCGAGGACGAAATTCTCTAAGGAGGGGAGAATTGTGGCATCCGAGAATCTCGACGACCCTCAATTATGCGACAGCTATGAGTAATCGACGGGAGCATCATCGGTACCACTTTTGGCCTAGTTTCATCGCCACTCGATGACCCAAAATATTTACTTTTGAAGAAAAAAGAAATTTCGTCTTTGAATGGCTATATGGACAATTGCACCAACGGCCACATTATTTTATCTCTTGGACCAAACCTCCTATGTACATTGTCGCAACCCCATGCAGCCTTGCCAATTTGTTTCTCCATGCAAGGGTTTCAATCATGTACTCGTACATGAAGCAAATCGATTATAGGAATATTAATTAATTTTTATGGAATCCAAAATGCCTTATAATTGTGCAGAAATTATGGGCTTATTTTTTTTAGATTATGGGCCATTTAATTTGGACCTTTGGCCACAAAATTTCGGGTCCAAGTAGGCCGAAGAAGCCTCCAAGGTTGTCGACCAAAAAAAAGGGGGGCGGAACCGGATAGAGGAGGCCACACCACCCTCCACTTGTCCTTTCCTTCAAGCCATTTGTCACCTGCATGCAAAAGTTAATTAGTTAACTAATGAAAGAAAAAAAAGGAATTCGAAACTAAGGAGAGAGAGAGAGAGAGAGAGAGAGAGAGAGAGAGAGAGAGAGAGAGAGAGAGAGAGAGAGAGAGAGAGAGAGAAACCGAGAGTTCGAGCGAGCAGTCCGAGCGAGAGAGAAAGAGAGTTCGAGTGAGAGAGCGGGTCGCGAGTGTGAGCCGTGAGGGAGGAAGAGGAGGATCGCCTTCCGCCGTGTCTGAGCTGCCACCGTCGACGCCGCCGATCCCCGTCGCTGATTGAGCTGCGTTCGAAGTCCCAAGTTTCTGTTTTGTTTGCCAATCAAGCTAGGAGTTGAGGCAAGTGAAAGTTCATTGATCTATGTGTTGCATGCTGCAATTTTCTAGTGAAATGCTGGTAGATGTGAGAAAATGCAAAATAGGAAGCTGCATGGAGTTTTTGGATGATAAAGATGAAGATTTAATGCTGAAATGTGGAGGATTGAATGTGATGTTGCTGTTTTGTGTTGGATTGCACTAAACGAGTAATAGATTGAAGCTACCAGTCATTGCATGTAGTATTAGGGTCTTGCGTGTTTGAAAATTGAGTGTGAGATGGCTGTGTCGATCGAGCAAGGTGCGGAAGTGGTTGCCAAGTGGAAAGATGTGGTATATGTTGCGGTGAGTGAGCTTAGGGATGAATATATGTTTTGAGCTGAGCTGTGGAAGGTTTCTCTGTCAATAAGAACTCGCCAAAAGTGTTCTTAGATCCTATGGAAGAGACTTGAAGTGTTGAAAAGGAGATTGGTAGAGAAACAAATGGTTGGACTGAGCTAGAAATGAAGAAAACCATATACAAAGATTCTGTTTTAGAGGAATATGGATAGAAAGTCTTGTTATTGGCGTCGCTTTGATTTATAATGATGAAAATAAGGAAAGGAACCATTTTATTTAAATATTACACCAATTAGATGGAGTTGGACATCTAGCTATAGCCATAGGAATGTAAATTATGAAGGTAGAAGTGAACCTATTGAAAACAGTGAACTGTTTCGTAGAGAATAGCTTGACCTGTGATGATTCCGTGAATTTTCTGTAATTTTATAGATAGAATTGGACTTTTAACCCTTGATGAAAGTTTTAGGAAACATTCTTAGAAATAACATATCAAAATTTGAGAACAAACGGACAAGATTTAGTTGGTGAAACGAATTTTCTTCTGTAGGTACCGAATCTGAAAGTTACTGCAGAATTTTGAAGGAAACAGCAAACTATTACTCTTTATAAACAACTAATTTGACTTAGTGTCCTTCACAAAATTTCTTCCTTTTGGTCTCATATATAACATATAAAAATTTCAGAATTTTCTGAGTTCATTTAGGGGTTACTCCGAAATTATTACTAAAACTGCGCATTGTGATGTTTGAGCTGCTTTGTTCCGATTTTGTTCAATTTGTCCCAAAGGTGAATGCATTTTAAATTGCTATTTGACATGATGATACCGGCATTGGCATATTATGCAATCTTGAGATTTGATGAGGGATTCTTGGGACATCTTGTCATTGCATTTGAAAGTATTTTTGGAAATTAAAATGTTGATTGTTGCCATTGGACCCCTGGGTCAACGATGCCCCAAGAGTCAAGATGCCCAAAGGATCGAATGAGTCGATGCCTTGTGGATGCCTGGTGGCCCTAAGTGGCTGAATGCCGGAGGTCTTTCCTCGGGAGCTTCAGGATGCCCGGTTGTATGCTAGTCGGTACGTAAATCCGGAGGGCCGGGGTAACCATTCTCATGGTGAGCCCCGGAGGGTTTTCCTCGTGATGCCAAGTGGGGTACAAGATGCCTAGAGGCGTGATATGCTCCAGATGCCCGGTGGCCCTAAGTGGCTGAATGCCGGAGGCTTTCGTGATGCCAGGGTGGATGCGAATGCCTGGAGGGACGCAAACATTGGTCCTCCGGGGGATGAAACCTTTTGAATGATAAAATGAATGATTCTACTATATGTGTGTTGGTCTGGTTATAGGACTAAGTTGTATGGCATGGAATGGGACATGTCATTATAGTTTGGCCCTATGATCGAGACTTGTGTAACTAGACATGATGTATTTTGATCCATTGAAACTGCATTTGCCATTGCGTTGAAGAATTTCATGATTTTGATGCATCCTTATTCTTTTACTTGTTTTTGTCTATCTTGCATGAATCTGGATATTGATGGTAATGCTTGATATAGTTTGATGAATCTTTTACTGCTGAGTGGCTGTACTCACCCCGTGTGGGGACTAACATTTCAGATTAAAAGATGCCTCTACTGCCTGTCACACTCGGTACTTTTTACGGTGTCCCAGTCGACGTTGAGTGCATGTGTTCAGAGCACACTCATGTAGGGATTCGAGGATTGGTTTTCATCTGAGTACGGGTTCTAGTCATGTATGACGTCGGTTTACCTGATGGCCCCGTGGTTTAGGAGTTTCTATCGGTGCACGTTCATCATGATGGGATCATGCTAGGGATGTTGCTGCCACCGCCAGCCGATGGACAGGGTTGGGTGTGATCGTGTGTGACAGGTAGCAGATGAAACTTTTTGGACTGCCAACACTGCCTGATAGACTTTTGTATAGGACTGAATGGAAAGGAAAGCCATCTGAAGGTCGAGTTATCTTTTGAGTATGTAGCCGGGTATAGAAAACCACGGGAAATTTTGGTGTACCGATTTATGATGTCTATCAAGCTTATGTAAATAAAAGTGCTCGGCTTTATCTTATAAAACTATCTAGTGGGTGTGCATTATTTCAAAACTTTTTGAGATAGGGAGAGATGATATCGCTTCCGCTATACATTTATAACTGCGCAGGGACCGATCTAAATGATATAAACCCCCATGACTTATGGACCTACTATAATTCTATGGTATCAGAGTGATATATTATCAGGTCAGTTGAAAGGTAAGTGGATTGTTGCGACCCAAGTGGATCGGAGGGCCGTTCGAGGGGTGCCATAGTTAGATTTTTCTTTTTTGACAAAAATGAAATTTGTAACTGAAAAGATTAATAATGGCACTGAAGACTATCGTTGCACATTACGAGAAAAGAATAAAGGCCATACAATAATTTCTCAACCAGCAATAGATGGATGCGAGCCTTGATTTGAAAGTCACTTGCTTCGTCATTACCCAACATGCACGAAGACTATAGGTGCAATAATCACATTCATTAAAATAAAGCAGTACATGCTTTTTCACTAGCAATTGAAAGTATTATTCTTGTAAATCAATCACTCACTCTCCTGCAAAATAACCCCATCTCTTTCCCGCAATAAAACCGAATGAACTGACAGATCTCAACAATAACGTCATTTTATCGAACAAAAGATGTTGTTACCTGCTTCGTAATCATTTTCCATCTCCAAATGTGTGGCATTGCACGTGTCATGTGAGCTCAAATGGGACTACAAGGAAGAGTGCTGCCATTTTCATTCTCTGTTGATAGCTGCTTGAATCTGCTCAAGACTCCTCCCTTTCGTTTCAGGGACCACCAGGATCTTGAACACCATCCCTGCGGCGTTAATCACTGCATAAAGAAGGAAGGTACCTGTGAAGCAAGACGGCAGAGTTATTTGCTTTCGACAAGTTTTGCGGAAGCATATTCTGACATTTTTCTCATGGGAAGAATGCTTTAATATTTTCTACCCCATCTATTAATCATTCTGCAGAAAGACCCACTTCACTTATTTTCTTTTCTAAATGACACGTCAACTCAATTTTCGTGATATTCGAATCTAGGTAGAAGTTGCTGTAACACATTGATTGAAATAAATGGACTGAATATGCATTCGAGACCGTGAATAACAGAGTGACAGACACCTCCAGCTCCAAATAGGATTGAAGTTTTTGGGAAAAGCTAGGTCTCAAGTCTGTAGTTTGGTTGAATTCGCGCAACAACTCATGTTCCAACGTGACAAATGTTTATCGAGCTCCTGCCAGAGCAACAGTTCAAAGAGCGTTTTCAGTAGGGTCGTACCATAGGAGCTCCAGCTCATTAAGTAGTTGAAAGTGTAGGAAACTGCCCAAGCGCCGAACCAGTTTACTAGTGTTGCAAACCCTCCAGCTGCTCCTTTGATATTAATGAGGAAAATCTGAACACCAAGAACACATTACATGATTGGCAAAAGTTTTTGAAATACTCGTAACAACCCCAGTTATGGAAACGACCCTTTAATTTGATAAGCATGAAACTGCAGGGGATGTTTAGGATTACCTCGGACATCACAACCCAAGGAACCACGCCCATTCCAGCGGAAAATGCTGCTATGTTTAGCTGAGCATTGGGAAAAAACAGAACAAAAAATTTATAGTGGGGAGTTGTTGTGGCGGCCAACCGGATAGAGCCAGAAAGAGATCAAGGCAGGTGAGACTATTACCAGAATGCCGGTGACTGCAAGTATCGGGACAGCATCAGCTGCCAGATCATGAACCTGGCTTGGAAGATTCTCAAAAAATTACTGGTTGACAAGCATTGCAAAGCAGAAGGAAGACACCAGGACTGATAGTATTTACCTTTAGAATGAATGAAAGGGCAGTTACCATGCATCCCAGGACTAATCCTGTCCCCGAGATCTGCGATTGAGAGAGAGAGAGAGAGAAAGAAGGTTATGGTTCAAGTTGCAGAACTCGCGAAAGGGGCAGAACCAGAAAAGCTTTGTTACTATAGACATGATTTCTCAGCGACTTTCATCTATTTTACCAAGAGAAGGGGCTTTCTTCCAGCTCTATCGACCAGTGCAGCACCAATAGCCGTGACAATAACCTGCAAAAATTTACTCTTTAAGCGTGACGTGTATAAAACTAGATCCCCGGCAAAGAGGAAAGGGCGAGAATTACAGACCTGGAGGATTGCATAAGTTATGGTTCCAACGCTGGAGCAGAAACCTGAGGAGATTGTACAAATGCGATTATAGAGGCGAGACTAATACCTTGCTTGTGAGATTCAACACTATATTATGTGAACAGCTCATTCAGTGATAATTAAGTAGACCAAAAGCATTCGAATATTAACTGGATTTTATAAATTGGAACCCTTGCTTTGCTTTTTATTTGGTTATCCGTTCTGGAATCATAAAATGCAATGCATAGTTTCATTATTGTGGTGCCCAAGAGCTTCTTGCTATGAACTTCATACCTGCTTCCTCGAAAATATTGCTTGTATAGAAACAGACAACATTTATCCCTCCGAACTGCTGGACGACCATCAATCCAACACCAATCTGGCCAAAATTCAACAAATTTGTCAGCAAAAAGAACAACAATGGGAAATATCACCAAAAGTACAACTACTGCATACTCCTGATCCACAGGGCATTCCAAGAAAGCAACAAAGGAGGGACTTTATTGGATACATAGCAGTAAATACAGAGAGAAGATTATGATGACAGAGCTAAGATATCTTCTCTGAAATAAATCGAGAATGCTGGCTTTCGGGAGAAGTTGAAGAGTTTCGATGTAGTCCTGTCAAGAAAAACAAATTTGATCATTCTGTCAGCTATTCGTACTTATAAAGTTGAGGCACTAAGATGAAACGAGTATAGACTTAAAGCCTTTTACTTGTATTTCAGCAGCCTCTTCAGAAATATCCGCATCCTTTCCACAGAGTTTCTGCAGCACGGCTTCAAACTCCTTTTCGTGGCCCGTTTTCGCCTGCATTTGGCAGAATCCTAAAATTCATTCTAACACTACAAATCCCTCTCTTCCAACAATTCAGATATGAAGAGTCTGGTGTTCATCTTGATTTGTAACCAGCCATCTAGGAGACTCTGGAATGAAAAACAGGCCGAACAATAGGACTGCACAGGGGATTAGACCTGCATAAACCGCAGATGTTCAAGGTGGTTTCAGACTTGGACTTTTCTATGCAACATTGGCACTAAACTTGAATTATGCTACTTTTTCTGTTTTACCAATTAATGCCAAAACCCTCCAAGCTAATACTGTCCCGATTATGAAGGAAACAGACACTCCAGCAACGATTATAAGCTGTGGAGAGAAGAGGACATGTTAGGCCTAGTAGGTTCTGTAGGATGTACATATATACACCATCTTGCACTTGCAAAAGGGCAAAATTTACTACAAGCTAAGGCCTTTTGCCAATAGCTCCACGCTTGCAATTTTAACCGAGAATGGTCATACAAAATCTTTGCCTGATTGACAGCAGTCAAAGCTCCACGGAGATTTTTGGGTGTAATTTCAGCTATAAATGTCGGTACCTGGACATAAATTAGAAAAAGATTAACCAATCTAAACCGAAGAGAGAGCTTCATGCTGTCACTGTGAATCGAGTCCAGCATGTTGTCGTAGAACAACTTGCTACATCAAATGTGTGTGGTACGAAGTGAGGAATTACTACATAGGAAAGACTCCCATTCCACATCCCTTGGCCAATCTTCCAATATCCAGAGCAAGTGCTCCCTAATTCACTAAAAAAAAACAGAACAGAGAGTTGATGAGACTTGAAGTTCTTACGCAACTAATCGATCTTCATGTATGATTAGGCTTGTAAATAGGATATGGACACACCTCAGCAAAGTAAATAGCAAGCCATCCTGCTACACAAAGAGCGCTCGCTATTCTCATTGTCTGCATTTTGAGGCAAATGTTTATGTTGTCACGTCCTCCTTCCATGATATGACTAAATCCCAAAGCTAAAACTCTCAAAGAGTCTTGAACAACACTGTTCTGTTTTACATTGTGAACGATGCACTCATTTGCTGCTTACCCATTTACGGCCGACAAAATCAGCGATTGGTCCTCCGGTAATTGCACCAATCATTGCACCGAATGTCAGTATGGATCCAAAGACTGAATACTGTTGAAAGACACATAAAGAGTAACTGCAAATCAGCTTGAGTTCAGTGAGAGAAAGAACTTCAGTTTCCATCTAGCTAACAATGCTATAAGTCACCGAATGTCCGAGTATCTCAGTGGAAAGCTATTCTGAACAAACCTATCACTTCGATCAGAAACCTGAATGATATGCAGTCGCAATTTTCAGCTGACAATACCCAATCTAAATCTCCCCATTTTTTGGTTTTCTTGTCCTGAGGTGTCCAACAATGGAACTCGATGCGAAAATTCGGTATACATTTCACTCGTTACAATGCAGAAAGAATAAGATGTCTAGAGAAAGAAGTATCTCTACCTCAAAGCCAACATCCTTATTTTTGAGAGAGTCTTGTTTATAAAGTTTTTGATCATATAACTCGTCCATATTATGGACCCGGAATATGAGCAGATCATTACTTTGATTTTCTTGTATATGGGTGCCTTCAGTGACAAGTCCGATGTTGAATCGAAGCAACGAACAAAGACAACACGACATGTGCTTCTCAACACTCGCAGGTAAACTCGACATTCCTCAGCTGTAGAGAGACTAAGTTCCTCCACTATAGCATCCTGAGTTGGTGATGAATAACCTGCCTGAAAATCCAATGAAACAATTTCTCATTAGATTCAATTAATCACATCCTTTTCATTTTAACCATTACTACTGGACCTGGACTTTTCAAAAAGAAATTGCATTTCCTACTTACGCAGGTCCCCAATTCATAGGAACCGCAAACCGCAACGAATGTGGTGAAATAGACCATCCACGGACAACCCTCATTGGTTCCTTCATCTTTGCCAGCTCGGTCCTTCTCTAGCGGCACAAGGAGCCGCTCTCTTACTCCTTCTCTGTCCCCGGTTTCTTGATTTTCAATGTCCTCGTTAATCGCCATGCTAGCTCGCCTTACAAAAATGCTCCTTCGTTCTCTATCTGACTACGACAAGAAACTAGCAAATCTATAAGCTCCAGAGAAGATAAGTTCTCTTTCCAACGTGGCTAGTCTGCTTGCTTTATATGGATGACTCGAAATGAGAAACCCCAAGTGCTAATACGGAAACCCTATCTCCGACTGGTTTATACTCGCGGTTTCTAGGAATTCCTCGCCGACCTCAGTCTTGCAAACTGGCAAGCAACTCTTTGCTTTTCTGACTCGCCTCCGTTAATGGTATTGGAATCACTAATGGAACAGAGTCTCCGAATACAGCAGGATCACAGATGTAAAGGGCTGCATCGCTCTTTATGGGCAAGGAATAAGTAAAAACATGGAACTGGATTTTCTCAATGACACGGCTCTGGATAAAGACAAAGTAAAAACCACGGACAAAGTTCTATCTTTTTCAGCCAACCACCGGCTAGGAAAACCCGAGTGTTTTTCTAACCTGGAAAGTAATTAAGTTCTATCCATTTTTCCATGGAGGCATTGTTATCTTCAACTTTAACCCACGTTTATCGTGTAAGAAAGATAAGATCTCAATCAATAGTTTCTTATCTCTTTGGTGCAATAAGAAACTATCAAGAAAAAGAACTGTTCTGCTAGAACATTATTTTTCCTTTGGAAAAAATTCTTGACCAAAACCCTTTTTTTTCCAATTGGACGATGAGCACAAGATAAATTCGGCCGGACCTTCTTCTGGGGACACATTATCTTCCTTTTCTATTTTTTAAAAGAACCACTACATATGCGAACAAAAAGCATGCATATAGCCTCCTTTGTGGTCAGTGACGCTTTTGATGTCTGCTCAAATGGTAAGACTAGATAGCAGGAATTTCAAAAAGGGATGCTTTTCATCTTTCGATAGTGGCCAATTTTGCGGAAATTGGCAATTTATAGAGGCGAGAGGTGGACAGAATTACTTTCTACTAAGGACGTCATGTACTGCCGAGGCCCATGAATCTAAAGTATTCACCCACCATGAAACCAGCCGACGGGAAAGAATTCACAGGCACAACGGAATGGACCATAAAGTTGCAGAGCACATTAGCCAAAAATATCCGACCACCATTCTCCAAATACTTTATTGGTCCACATTTGCTGCATCTCCGTCTTCTTTCACTTCACGATTCGGAATAGGCCAACAAAATCCAGCAAGAATATATAGCTGTGGCCTGCTCGAGAAACGGAAAATATCAAAAATATATCTTACTCTTGATCTAATAGCCACTCACATATCTTCGTTTTGATAAATATCATTCACATACTTCCAAGAAAAACCCCACATTGACAACATTTATTTGCCCCTCCATGTAAACTCATTTTAGCATCTTCCTTACGGTTTAAGCAGACTGAAAAAATGATTTTTGAATGGTAGAATTCGTGTAGATATTTATTATCTTCAAAAGAAGAGGTAAGTGATCATGGGATGAGAAATAAGGTGTATTTTGTTATATTTTTCTCAAAAAACTTAGACAAAACAAATATGCCAATCAAGAATAAGCACATAGTGAGATTTGTATTTAAAATGTATTAGAAGAAAAAAGACACTAAAAGTGTCATAACTTTTGTATAACGACCACTTAAATACCATAACTTTTTATTCAATCACTTAAATGTCATAATCGATCACTTAAGCGTTGTAATTTTTCATTAATAAGGAAATCCGACGTGACATGGCACTCACGGTAAACATTCTTTGAAAATTACAACACTCGAATGATCAATTAAAAGCTATGGCACTAAAGGAAAGAATTTTTTTTTTTTTTTAAGTCATGACACTCAAGTAATCGAAAACCAATGTTCTAGCACTTAGGCGAGCACCGCACAAAAATTATGATACTTGTGGTGTCATTATCTCAATATCTTAATATCCTTCTTCCATTCATGACACAATCCCATAAAATATAATAAAAAGCACATGGAAAAAAGAATTATTTTAGCTAATGTAAGCATCTAATTAAGTAGAGATTAATCAGGCTGATTCAAGTTTTAGAGGCTGCCAGTCATTTTTGCTTAACCCCTACTAAACAAAGCTACGAACAACAAACGATTGTTTTAAGCTAGTGGCTTGGTTTTAGCATCCAATAAAAATCGGCAAGATTATTTAGCACAACCCTTTTAATATAAGAAGTTTTAGGAACTCTTATCATCACCTTGAAGAAGGGTAGCTGGGCAAGCGTGATTAAAACACCAAGGACAAAGACAAAGTAGCCTTCCCTAATTTAAAGGGAAAATAGGTGGACGCAATACAACTTGCCTCACCTCATATATATATAACCCCAAAGGCATGGACTAAAATAAGTCGTTTGCGGGTCCCTCTTTTGATAAGGTCAATCCACTTGTTGGAATGGAATGAATTTGATTGATAGAGAAGGTCTGGATTACCTGAGGGAGCGGATATATCCTAATTGCAGAAATAATATATTCAATGTAATAGAGCATATGCCACTTTCATTTTGCTTGCATCTAATCTTAGAGATCTGGACTCTTTTATTTTCTTTTCTTTTTTTATTTTCGCTCCAATCTTCCAATTTGTGTAGGAAAATATGATCCTATCAGCAAGAGGAACTTGAAAAATTATTCTGCCGACCTCGCACTGACGAAACAAAAATAATAAAGAGTGAAAAGTGACAGATTATTACCAAAATGAAATTGACAAAAAGCTAAGAGGTAAGGTGAGGTGAGCTGTGAAAGAAATTTATGTATGAACCAGATTGTAAAATAACCTTAGTCTAAATTCTCAATATTTCTTTTGCTATACGTTCTGAAATGAAAAATCTCTATTTGGACAAGAAATTTTTCTTTTCTTGATGACTGTGGATTATAATATGCATTACTATAATTTTTCACCAACCTGTTCAATGAACATGGCTTCATCCATAAGGATACATCCAAGGATGCACAAGAATCAGATTTTTACCAAATCCAAAAAGGCCTAGTTTTCCTCTCTGTAGGTAGACATCCTGATTGTGTTGACAATCTTATCCACCAGGACATGTAATTCCCTATTTTCAAGAGTACGATGTTTAAGGAAACAAACATTTGGTACTCTTCTTTCATCCTGCTCTTATATTTTACTAAACAAGACAGATTGCCCTACGTATAAAGATGTATACTTAGAGAAGATCCAAGAGAATATACTATTAAAGGGTCTACTTATTAAGACATGACAAATGCAACTTGACTTCATTATTTGATCTGCGCCTTTTAAATGAAAATACAAATATAATTTCATCACTTATAAATTCCTATGTAGGCTTGATATGAAAAATAAAAAAAATTGTCCTGACCATTACTATTTTAATATGAAACTAGAAAAAAGAAAAATCACCCACGAACATACACTTTTTATGCCCAACAAAAGAAACAAAGAAAATATTTACGTATATTTGAGAAAGAAAATCTAGAGATTTCGATTTTGCCTGTATGGATGAAACATCTTTTATTTAATTTGAGAGATTTTTGTTCTTATCTTATTAATCAACATCTTTGCTAGTGAATACAACATATTATTACAATTTTCTTTTTTCTTGGACAGGAAAAAGAGCTTGGGCTCGAAACCAAAGATAGTAGTACTTTTTATGCAATATAGATTATAAATTCTTTATTTTAAGGAAGGGCAGGGGTGAATCGCCTATAATTAATTTTTTTCCCCTAGATATCAACATAGAGTACATAAAACAACTACTTGCCCCCTCTAGACTTTTGTGGTTCTGCACAGCGTATATAAATCAATTCAATTTGTTGCTTTGACCTCACTTCCTCCTTCCTCCTCCTTCCCTCGCTTGGACGTTAGCTCCAGGACAAAACAGAGAGCGGGTCGCTGGCCGAAGGACGCAAGGACGCGAGGCTGCGTCCGACGTTCGCCCAGGAATGTCGTGCGGTACGAAGCCAGCTGGTCTCGTCCTTGAAGAAAGGGACAGAAACGAGATAAATGGGAGTGAAAGGCGGCAAAGGGAAGGGGGGGGGGTCTCTCCTGTCTTTTTGGGTTTGTTCGGCCGAGCAAGAGCAACCGACAGAGAGAGAGAGAGAGAGCTAGTGAGAGTGAGAAGGTGAGCTCGAGAGAGAGAGAGAGAAGGAGCGAGCCAGAGAAGAGAGGGAGCTCGAGGGTGGCTGCTTCTGGAAGGGTGCGGCTGAAAACCAAGGAGAGGCTAGAGCCGCTCGAGAGGGGAGACCGAGAAGGTGGATAGCGAGGGAGAGAGAGCGGGAGAGAGAGGCGACTATGTTCTCGAGTTCTTCGGGGGAGGCTGGAGACAGCGAGAGCAACAGAGAGAGTGAGATCCGAGAGAGTGAGCAAAGGGTGAAGCGGAGAGAGAACCGAGAGTGAGCGGAGGGATGGACTGAGAGAAAGCAGAGACCCAGGAGCCGAACTTCGTTCTCGGACAAGCGTTACGCAGCCATCCCCAACATAAACCGGCGATCTCCAGCCAACACCCTCGAGCACGTGGTGAGTTTTCTTTGGGTTCGATCCACTTTTATCTCGATGATCCTGGCTCGGTGCAACGTCGAGGCGGCCGACCATAGCTCGTTTCACTTCAGGCTCACCTTCTGGTCGTCGTCGCCAAGCCAGGTAGGGATATTCGTGGTCAAACACTTCTCTCTAGGAACTCCGTTGCTTGGTTTTATTTAAGACGTAACCGAAACGATAGCTGGGCCTCGTTTTCCCTAGTCCACCAGCATGCTCGATTTGAACAAGCCGTCCCTCTTGTCGAGTTTGAGTCGTCACTTGCTGCTTTCTTTTGAGTAAATGACTTGGAGTGCTGCCATTTTCATTCTCTATTGATGGCTGCTTGAATATGCTCAAGACTCCTCCCTTTCGTTTTAGGAACACACCCTTTAAATTCGCCGATGGAGTTTGTGCATGAAAATTGATTATATACTGGTTTAATAGCATGCAAGTAATGACGGGACTTTATCTATTTAGATATGGTGGCAGACTTTTGACTAGTTATGCACTGTTAAGAATGCCAGATTCATTTGTAAAGGTTTCTAGAGGAAGATTTCGTTCACTGTTTTTCTAAATTATACAACAGGTATTTATAATTTGCATTTCTAAAATGTAATTTCCTTTCAATTTCGGGAGAGGAGGATCGCATTGTTTCTTGGTGCAACTGGGCAGAAGTTTCTATCAATGTATTGCTCGTGTGGCATGTATATTGATTTTTTGACAATCCTCCTAACAGTTTACTTGGTGACACCCAGTCACATATCGTTTGGCTATATTTTGCTCCTCCTATGTTGGATCATGGGAAGACAACTTGTTGAAAGGACAAGAAGACACCTTTGAGATGTGGTTGTCAGGGTTGATTGATCTTCAGTTTTACTTGGCCTACAACTCAGAAGCTTCGCTATTGCAGAATATTTGGCAGTCTATTGCAATACTGATTGTGATGCAGCTTTACAGCTACGAGAGGAGACAGAGCAAGTATATCCAATCTGATGACTCCAAACTTATGGAATTTGGAGTACTTTGATTTATTAAGAGTTTCCTCATTAGGCACGGAGACAAGATAGTGTGTATATCAAAGTTCTATGCATCATTGTCACCAATTAGTCTCTTTGGTTTCCTTTATCTGCTCGGTCTTGTCATTTGTTCCCTTTTACCTAAAGCATATCGAATCCCATCAAAATTATTCCTTCTTTATACAGGAATTCTGGTGATGACAGAATATCTCTTTCAGATGTAGGGTGCCCAGGCAGGAATGTTTTCTGGACAGAATGACTTTAGTTTGGCCAAGTTCTTGGGTTTTGAGTTATTTCAGTCAGGCTTTCAGGGTCTAGAATTGGGTTTAAGGGGGAAAAGTGCTGATGATATCTGCTTGTATCCTTCAATACAACGTCTTCCATTGGTTGCAGAAAGTACTAACTCACATTTTGAGCAGAAATTACACCAAAGAACCTTGCCCTCTGTTTGTATCAGCAGAAGAAGTGTTTAGGGATTTTTCTAATTCAAACGGGGCAAGCAAATCACCTGCAGATTCTCCTGCAATTCCTTGTGAAACAGAAGGCGTGAGAAACAATTTGTCTTCCTCAGCCTCTGGTTTTTCTCAAGCATCAAATAATGTACCCAAGGCAGTGCTAGAAAATATTCCTTTGGATATATTTGGGGAAGCACCAACGAAAGCCACAAATGGAACAAGAAAAGGATTATCACCATGAGAAGGAGAGATTTGAAACGCAGAAGACAATCTTCATAGTCTACATAAATTTTGGATGGAGAACATGTTTAATCTCTTTGGCCTCGAAATTAACATGGTGGCCTTTCTCCTTGCCTCCTTTGCTTTGTTGAATGCCATTTCTATGCTATATATTGCACTTCTCGCTGCCTGCATACTTCTAAATTGCAATGTCATTCGGAAATTATGTCCAGCAGCACACCATCTGCCAATTCACAAACATCAAGCAAGGCTGAGTCTGTATTTCCTTTCGAATTTTATGATTCTCCTGCCGGTATCAATGCTGAAAGTCTTCATGTGATGAATTCAGCTGATCATTCATTTGAGTTTTCCCATTGCGAGATCACAGAGGCTGAGAAGGATGGTGGAGATTCTTTATATGATTCAGATAAGAAAGAGAGAGCCAGAGGTCAAGCTGAGGATAACTCTATAGTTTCTGCTGTGCAGCTTTTAGGAGATGACGGTTAGTTCTCTTGTAACCTTCCCGAACATCAAGCCAGAAGACATGGATGCCAGGGGCACAATCAAGCAGTCTCCCCTGCACCCGATCAACGGCCAGGATCACCTGACGAAGCAGCAGAAGTTCGCCAGATCGAAGCTCCGGGTCTCCATCAACCTGCCGGACAACGAAATCTCCCTCCTCCGCAGCTGGTGGAACCTGAGCTTCGGCAGAACGTCCGCCGCCGCCGAACCTCCGACTTCTCCTTCTCCATCTCCCCACTCCTCGTCCTTGGCCTCAGCGTCGATCGATCGAATCTTCAAAGGGAAGGCTCTGGCAACGGCGAGGGGGAGCCTCGAGAACGGCGGGGTCAGTGGCGGCGACCCCCAGGGCGGCTGGCAGGCGTACAGGAGCGCGAGGACGGTGGTGGAGGTGCTGCGGGAGCTGGACGCGGACATAGTGGCGCTGCAGGACGTGAAGGCGTAGGAGGAGAGGGAGATGAAGCCGCTATCGGAGCTGGCGGCGGCGCTGGGGATGAGCTACGCGTTCGCCGAGAGCCGGGCGCCGGAGTACGGCAACGCCGTCCTCTCCCGATGGCCGATCAAGCACTGGAAGGTCCAGAAGATATTCGACGACACCGATTTCAGGTCAGTCATTTCGTTTTATTTTATTTTATTTACTAATTTATTAATTTCCACATATTTTTTACCTGTTATTCTTGCTATCATTTTCGTAATTATGGTGACGATGATATGCTCTCTTTCTCA
Organism: Eucalyptus grandis; assembly: GCF_016545825.1. Lineage (NCBI taxonomy): Eukaryota > Viridiplantae > Streptophyta > Magnoliopsida > Myrtales > Myrtaceae > Eucalyptus > Eucalyptus grandis. Next base: position 17,115,905 of record NC_052619.1, on the reverse strand, counting down.
TTGAGCAAGTGGCCTTCCTAGGCGATTTCGAAATTTAAAATATATTTTCATTTGTTTATTGCGGCGTCCACCATTGAAAGCGAAGTTTGATAATATATCATAAATTAATATTTCCTCTAGACATATTATATAATTTTTTCTTACATTTTTCCAAGTGAAAAGATTAATTTCGCAGACCCATCTACGACACTGCAAATCCACTTCGGACAGTTGAAATATTCGTTGAAATTAAGGTAAGGTGGATGTAATAAAAATTCACAAGACCAAAAAATAAGCTTTTGCCTAGCCATCAGACTTTGTGGATGAAAATCTTGCTGTCACTTGGTTTATATTTTGTCTTTTTTTTTCCCTCCCTTTTTTTCTATTTGGAATTATCTGAATGGAGTTGTCCAGTAACTGATCTGGGAAGAATTTGGAATATTATTCACGAGAACGGTGAGCCCTACCACCAAAAATTCAAGAATTCCCCAAGGCTTTTCTCCCATAGCCTGTTTGCCTTTGTACAACTTACGGAAAGCTATCTGCAACAACAATGGTGGGCCTTGTTACGAAATCGCACGTCGATTCCAGAAAAATAACGCTCGCAAACAATTCATTAGACATAATATAGTAATAAAAGAGCAGAATCAGATGAACACGCCAAAAAATTTGTTATCGAAGTTCACCCAAACCTGGGCTACGTTTCCGCGTAGAGGCACTCTGCGAATTCACTAGACTTCGAAAAAGTTGGAATATAACGACGATCTTCTCTCAAAATCAGGGCACAAAGAGATTGAGAACCCTCATCAAGAAAAAAACTCTCTTTTTTCTTCTCTCTTTTTCTTGCCTCTCTATTTCATTTTTCAGCGTCTTTTGACGGCTAGGGTTCTTTTTATTGCTAATATAAATATACCACTTTTAACCTAAAAGGAAATCTAATAAAAAAGACAAAAAAGCCCCTAAAAACAAATATTTGACTTCATCTATAACAATCTCCCACTTGAAGACAAATATACCCAAGCACCAAGCAACTTTGCATCCATCCTCTTCAAAAAATAGTAGTTGAAAAACTTGTGCCTCTGCCATACTCCTCATCAATCAACATGGAGTAATACCAATAGTAGTAGTACATAAAATATGCTTCTCTCTATCTACTACCTTGGTCATCATGTCAGCTGGATTCTTCGAACCATCAATCTTCTGTAACTTTAACTCATTATATTTCAATGCTGACTTGATAAAGTGATAACGCTTCTTGATATGTCTAGTCCTTGAGTGATAAGCTGCATTCTTTGCTAAGTGCACTTGCACTTTGACTATCACTCCACAAATCCGACCGACCTGTTTTCGATGTAACTCCTCCATATAATCTTGTAACCACATGATTTCCTTAGAGGCTTCTGTAATCGCTACATATTCTGCCTCTGTCATCGATAAAGCCACTTCTTTTGTAGTTGAGATACCCAACTCACTGATGTATCTGCAACTGTAAAGACATATCCAGTGGTACTCTTACCACTATCTCGATCACCCGAATGATCTGCATCTACATAACCCTGCAACTCTAGAGATGTACCACCATAACAAAGTGAGTAATTGGAAGTACCTGCTAGATATCTCAATATCTATTTCACTGCATTCCAATGCTCTCTGCATGGGTTCTGTATATATCGACTCACAACTCCCACTGCTTGTGCAATGCCCAGTCTCGTGCCCACCATGGCATACATCAAACTCCCCACTGCTGATGCATATGGAACTACCGTTATCTCATCTTTCAAAGCTTGAGTGCTTGGACACATATCATTGGAAAGTTTGAAGTGACTCACTAGAGGAGTTGCAACCGGTTTTGCCTTGTCCATGTTAAATCTCTTTAACACCTTGTTCACATAGTCTTCCTGGGACAACCATAATTTCTTATTTTTACTGTCCCTGACGATTTTCATGCCTAAAATATTCTTGGCTTCTCCCAAGTCTTTCATAGCAAATTGTGATGATAACAACTTCTTCACTTCTACGATTCTCTTCATATTGGAACTAGCCACCAGCATGTCATCCACATATAAAGAGAGATACACAATGTCACCATCATCATATTTGCGAAAATAAACACAGTGATCAGACTCACAGTGTGCAAATCCTTTTTCTTGCATGAAACTATCAAATTTTAGGTACCATTGCCGCGGAGCTTGTTTCAACCCATACAAGCTTTTCTTCAAGCGACATACCATGTGCTCCTTACCTTTGAATTCAAAACCCTTAGGTTGTGTCATGTATAATTCTTCATAGAAGTCACCACGTAAAAACGTTGTTTTTACGTCTAACTGCTCAAGATGAAGATCCTCCACTGCAACTATACTCAGCAGAACTCTAATTGATGTCATTTTCACTACAGGTGAAAATATCTCAGAGTAGTCAATCCCTTCTTTCTGAGAAAAGCCCTTGACTACAAGTCTCGCCTTGTATCTAATACTACCATCTACTTCATTCTTAACCCCGTACACCCATTTTGTTTAATAAAGCTTTTTACTGTGGGCAACTTGGTCAACTCCCAAGTTTTGTTCTGAAATAACGAGCTCATCTTGTCTTTCATAGCACACTCCCACTGCAAGTGAGACGTGTCTACCTTTGCCTCATCGTAAGTCTCCGGTTCTCCCAAATCTGTATATAAGACATGGCTTAGAACAGTTGTCGCGACCCAAATTTTTCGAGAGTGTGAATCACTTAGGGTTTGGCTAATGGATTGTTAAGCCTAGACTTAACTCGGGTCCTCCCAAGCCCATACCAATTCGCGACTTTAGGTTTAAATTTCTCAACATGCAATTGATTTTTAATTAGGAGTCGCCACTAATCTATTTTTGGTGGGTCGATTAGAAACCCAAGTAAAGTGATTGGAGATTTACTTTACTTCTACGAACCAGAGACTATGGGTATGGGGACTTGGTTACACTAGATTTCTCTAATGCCCTTTCGGTACCATTCTTTTATTTTCAAAAAAATGTTTTGCAGGCAACTTGGATTAATTTTAAATCTAATTCCCTAACATGTGAAGCGATCATGCGGGTGCGCAAATCACCAATTTAACACCCAAGTAAAGCAGTAAATAAATTGCAGGACTTACCTCATAGCAACGAAAGCATCTGCGTCGTTAGATCAGAATTCACATCAACAATTCTAGATATGATTTCTAATTAACATGCAATTTTTTTTTTACTTAATTAATTAAAATCGTGCAATATGCAATGCATGCTACTAATCTAACATGAAATATTATGACATGACAATATAGCCTAAACTATATGAATGAGTAAAATAATTTTTTTGTGTTTTCTTAATGAACATGCAATAATTAAACATGTGATCTAAATTAACCAAAATGATATAATCTTAGTGATGGCCAATTTCTAATTAAATGCACCTAGCAACAATCACTAAACGACATGCATTTCATGAACCTAATGCTATATGACGTGCACATGATTTTTTATTTTCTTAATAAGCATGCAATCTACCATAATATGCAATGACGTGCAAAGAATGCCCTAATTCTATTTTTTTTTTTTTTTTTTTTGCCTTTTTTATTACGAAATTGGAAATTAAAATTGCCAAATAATTAAACGTGCAATTTAAATTAATGAGAAGAAAATATGATATCCTAAACTAATGCTTTTGGTCTTTTTATTTAAGAAATTCGAAATAGATTTCCTATACTAAACATGCAACATAACCTTAAAACCAGTAATATCCTAACATGCATTTAACCTAACTCAAATAAATATTTTTGGGTTTTTCTTTTATGGGAGCAATCAAATAGAGGCATCAAGAAAGCACGGCACCAAATCAAGCAAGATATCATCCATGTCCATTTAATTTAGGGAAATAAATTGACGAATCGTATCTCGCGCATGAGATCGGATTGGCAATTTTTCCGTGCGATTGCATGTCGTATTTCGAACGTGAAATCGGACTATCAATCATGTGCACGTTGTGAATTTAAGGAATAAATCCCTAATTTAAAAAGATTTCCGAGAAAATTTGGATTGGATGCATCATCGGAAGATTTGAATTTGAACGCAATATCAACAAATTAAGTAAGGAAATTATCAAATTAAATTTGGATAATATCTTTACCAATTTCGTAATATCGTTCTCAAATTTGGACTCATCGGGTGATGGGACCAGCGATGGCTCGTGGTGGATGATGCTGGAACCGATGCGGCGGCCGCTGGATTGGACTGAATCGTCGCAACGAACTACTCAACAAATCTGGGAAAATCAATGGAGCGGACTAGACTTGCGCCAGGTGGTGTCTGCGATTAATGGAGATCGTGGCTGTGTGTGGCAATGCATTAAACATATAATAACCACGTCAGGAAAGCAAAGCCATGAGAAAACCAGAAAACTCTTCTTCTCTTATTTTCAGGTGTTCACATGGGTATGATATGTTTTCCTTTTACGTGACTGTAGAGAAAGAAAAGTGGAATTTTTATTGAGAATTGATAACTCCCTTAATAGCTTGATGATCTCCTCGGTTTGGTCTCAGTGTGGCAGCAGCTTCATCGACAAGGAATCCGTGGTGGTGTCACGTGCGGACCGATGATGGGACTCTGATTATGGGTTGCTCGACAAAGCCTGCTGGTCCAGTAATTCTTGGCCAGGGAAGGAACAACTCACTGTGGGGACTTCTCGATGGAGGCTCGGTGCCCGCTGGACAAGCTCGGCACAGCAGTTACATGCTGACTGCGTCTGCAGTGATGAGATATTGGAACGAAAGAAGGCTGATGATTTGTTGTCAGTCGTGGGCAAAGGCACTGGTAAACCTGCAGGGAAAAACTCAGATTATGATGGCTAGATTCGGTGCAGGAGCACTGGGGAGCTCGCTGAAAATTTGCTGATATTCTGACGCTGCACGTTGTCGTGCAATAGTTGTAGCACCGTGGGAATTGACCGGATGCAGCACGAGGAAGGTGCCGGTTTCTCAGGGAACACGTTAAACTGGAGTGGCACAGCGACTAGGCGAAACCCGTTGATGTTGTTGTCAAGACTATCAGCAACGCTGGACCGACGCAAGTCAGACAACTGGAAGCATCAAGTCAGCGGCAACGAGGGAGTTGGCAGCGGATTTAGACTGACGGATATGTCCGCGAACCTCTCTCTCTCTCTCTCTCTCTCTCTCTCTCTCTCTCTCTCTCTCTCTCTCTCTCTCTCTAATTGCTCCTCTCTTCCATGTATGCGACCTTCCTCTCTGTTTTCCTCTCTCGCTTTCTGTTGGCTGTGTGTCTCAATGTGTGGCCTCCCTCTAAAACCCTATACAACTAATCTATTTATAAGCTTCAGACTAGGGTTTTAATTTTTCCCAAATTGATATCCATGAAGATTCTTTTTCTTCCAAATGTAATATTCACTTTTCACATCTGCCCTATCCAAAAAAATCATCATATCCCGGAAAATTTCAAATTTTTATTTTCTCACGAGATAATTTCCGATTACTTAAAAAAAGCTTGGGCCAATTTGCTCGCTCATGGGCTTAGTCCGGCCTGTCAATTTAAAGTTCAGAACTACTAATTCAAATACACCCGTCACCGGTCCAATAAATAAATGCAAAACATGTAAATTAAAAATAAATGCACCTACATCTATATGCTATGCAATTGATATTTTTTCAGGATAAAATTAACCCCTAATTTTTTTAATGCGATAAATGACTAAACGGGTAGCCAAAATTTAGGTGTCAACAACAGTATTAGCTGATGGATCAAAAATTACCTTTGGCTTTCTCACACGTGTAGACCTTCTCAAGATAGGTACTTCAGGGTCATTCGTTTGCTCCGAATCGCTGCGTTCTTCTTGAACTACCTCTTCACTGATAATAGGCTCATCTTGAACCTCTCTTTCAAGTGAACTTTGATCTACTGGAAACATCTTCACGGGCATTGTGTCTAATTCAACATATTCTGGTTGTACTACCTTCTCATGCTCTGTCTCTGTCTGACGATCCTTGTACATCTTTTCTTCATGGAATACCACATTGCGACTGCGGATGACTTTGTTATTCTCATAATGCCAAAGCCTATGGCCATACTCGTCGCCACCGTATCCGATAAAGACGCACTTCTGGGACTTAGCATCAAGCTTTTTTCTATCATCCCTATCAATCAAAGCATATGCAATATAACCAAACACCTTTAGATGAGAATAATTAATCTTTTTACCTGACCACCGTTCTTGTGGTATTTCTCCATCCAACGCACTAGATGGACTTCTGTTGATAAGATAAACAGCTACATCAACTGTGGCAGCCCATAAGTGTAGTGAGAGATGCGCGTGTAGTCTCATGCATCTCGCACGTTCTAGAATAGTCTTGTTCATTCTTTCAGCTACACCGTTCTCTTGAGGAGTTCTAGGAACAGTCTTTAACACGTGTATGCCCTCTCGACTCAAATATTCTGCAAATTCCTTACTTGTGTATTCACCACCATTATCAGATTTCAGAGCTTTAATCTGATAACCTGTTTCTTTTTCTACCACGGTTTTCCACATTCTGAACATCCTGAATACTTCTGATTTTTCTTTAAGAGCATAGACCCAAGTCTTCCTTGTTGCATCATCAATGAATGTGACAAAATATCTCTTACCACCATAAGAAAGTTCCTAAGCAGGTCCCCATACATCAGTATGAACCAACTCTAGCTTCTCGCCTTTATTTTGTCGTCCATTCAATTGAAAACTAATAGCCTTCTATTTTCCATAAATGCAACTCTCACAAAAATCTAACTCAACTTTTTGTAAACCCAGAAGTAATTTCCTCAAGTGTAATTGCTTTACACCTTTTTTCACCAAGATGTCCCAAACGATAATGCCAAAGAGTAGATAAATTACCTGTAGCCATTGTAGTTGCAGCCATATCACTGATATTGTCTCCTTGGAGAAGGTAAAGTGTACCCGTACGCTTTCCCTTTGCTACTACTCTTATCCCTGAGGTTATCTTCCACTCTCCACGGCCAAAGGTTATTACCAAACCTTCTTGGTCAAGTTGACTGGTTGAAATCAGATTTTTCTTTAATTCCGGAATATGCCTAGTTTCACGCAAAATTAGACGTCCTCCACCTAAGATGTTCACAGTCATGGTTCCTTTCCCAACAATTGGACACGTGTGGCCGTTTCCCACAACCACTTGTCCAAAATCTCCACTGGCATAATCATCAAATATGTCTCTTTGCGAGGTGCAATGAAAAGAAGCGCCAGAATCAATAAACCATTTATCTGTTGTCAAGTCAAACTGTCACGCCCCGATCCTCGGGCACGCACACATCCTTCTATTTGGTCGATTTTAAAATGCAATATCCCAGGACTATGCATCGCCGACCCTTTCATTTATTAAGCACACGCGGAAGCAGTTATAAATCCCAGACAATAAAACAATGGGATAGAAAAGTAGGGCCATATTTTTCATATTGAAACTTATAACCAAACTTTTGTACCAAACACAAACCAGAGAATTTCATAACTATTTACATCAATTGAAGTTCATAAAAGAAGATGGAATCTCAATCCATCCAGGTCGTACTCAAGATCTCTCTCGGTATTATCTTCTTCTTCCAAAAATTCTCCTCCTCAGGTTTCACCTCCGAGTTCTCCTTCTCAGACTCCTTCTCCTCAGCTCCTCACCAGAGTCTTGAAATGTTTTCCCCAAACCGGGATGAGACTATGTCTCAGCGAGTTCTACCCCACTAAGGCCCGATTAGTAAACCATTATACTATAGGCTGCCTAAACACGCACAGGTCAGAGGACTTACCTTGGCCTTAGATCCCACCTGCAAGTCAGTACAATTCATAATAGGCACCCAAGCAATCATATCACAGATCAAAGCATCGATCAAATCGACCTAGTCGATTATATGCCAATGAGACCACTCACGGTCATTTCCATTCAGTCAATCAATTCACAACATCAAATCAAAGCAATGATCAATCGACCTAGTCGATTACATGTCAGCCTGACCATTTCCCAGTCATTTAAGCTATTGCTATTCAGTCTCAACTGATAAAACCAATCACCGAGCCACGTGCATTCTCCGAGGTGATGGAACCGATCATCGAGCCACGTGCTCTTTAAAATGTCATTTTAAATCAACAAGCCCACGTGCATTCTCCAAGGCGATGCATCAAGTCACTGAGCCCACGTGTCTCTTCAAGATGCCAAATGTACTCATTGAGACCACTTGCATTCTCCGAGGTAATGCATCAAATAACCGAGCCCACGTGTCTCTTTCAAGATGCCACACTTAATCACTGAGCCACATGCATTCTCCAAGGACACATACTTCGTCACCGAGCCATGTGCATTCTCCGAGGTGACATATCTAATCATCAAGCCACGTGCATTCTCCAAGACGACGTACTAATCATCGAGCCACGTGCATTCTCCGAAGCAATATACCAAATCACTGAGCCACGTGCATTCTCCGAGATGATGTACTATTCACCGAGTCACGAGCCTTTCATCATGATTCATCCTATTTCTAAAGTAATTATCCACAACCTTAATTCGTACTCAATTTATCCAAATAATCAATTTATGAACATATCCTAAATATCCACAATTAAATCAATTCAGCACAATTCAAAGCTCAAATAAATAACCGGACTGCGCCACGACAATCAGCACGAGATTTCGGTCGTCGGCCATCTCAAACTTAATTTCCGAAAAATAATTAATTAATTAATTAATTTCAAAAATTAATTAATAAATCTTAAAAATTCCATTTAGCTCAACATAAAGCCCAATTAAATAAACGGACTTCACCACGGTCATTAGCATAATATTCCGGTCACTGACCATCCCAGTTGAATTTTCGGAAAATAAATAATTTATTAATTAATTCCGAAAAATAATATTTAAATGCCAAAAATTCCACTTAGGTCCGAATCGTCAAATTGAAGCCCGATTAGAGGTCGGAAAATTCCCGAGCTACCTTCAATAAATAGTAGGCCATGTCTACTTACTAAATACACATTCAATTTATCTAATTTACATCACAATTAATTAATAATCACTAATCTATTCTAATCTAACCACCTTAACCTAATTAATTAAAACTAAACAACCCTTAAGCATAATTAGCCAACTAATCATGGATTAGTGAGGTTACTCACCGGAATCGCGTGCAAATCGGATCAATCCGACGGGGGCGACGCGAGGAACAACAAACTCCAAAGCGGGCCTCAGGTTCGGGGCCCGGAAACGGCCCAAAACGGCCCACGAGTGAGCTGGAAACCCACTCGGTGGGTTGCTGGTTTGGCTGCAAAACAGAGGGGAAATGAGATGGTTGGGGGCGGAGAAGGGTCGGGAAGACAGGTGGTGGTCCGGCGTGGCTAAGCGGGGGTCCACGGTGGCGGAACGGCTCCAACACGAGGCCAAAGAAGCTGTTGGACGCACTGCAGGGACGGCTGGAATAGTGAGATGGGGCTGAACCGAAGTGCAAGGAACGCGAGGCTTGACTGGCGAACGTTCCTTCGCGGGCGCGAGGCAACAATCGGCGGAGAAGATCAACAAAAAATGGAGCTGTGTCGTTGAGTGAGGGGTGAGGTTCAACGAAAGAAAAGAGGAGGAGGCTCGTGTGTGTGTGTGTCGGTCCAAAACCGAACAACGTGGGGAAGGGGATAAACATAAAAAAAGAAGAAGTCAGAGATAAGAAGAGGAAGGAAAAGAGAGACACGGCAGTGGGGACGTCGGCGTGGGGTGTTCCGCACGAGAACGAGAGAGAGAGAGAGAGAGAGAGAGAGAAATGTGGGCGGCTAGGGGAGGAACGTGCGCAAAGGGGAAGGAAAATGAAGGAATAGAAATAAAAAAGGAATTAAATGAAAATCCCAAAAAATGATAATTCTTAGTCCAATTTGATCCCTGAAAATTCCCAGACTAAGGTACTTGATTCCCACTTGCTTTGATGCCCAAAATTTACCTCAACAAAGAATCTCGGGCAACAAAAACGGTCATTTTCTTCTATTCCGAATTTTAATTCATTTTTCTTCGGAATCCAGTATTCTGAACAAATAAATTCGATTGAGGCCCGATTTGAGTTCAGAAAAAGCCCAAACAACTTCCATTCACCGATTCACTTACACTAGATGCCAAAAGTCTCTTCAAATTGGCCAATCCGAGTTTCCGATTATTTTCCGAATCGTCCGCAACGATTTTCCGTCAAAAATCCCAAACTCGATGGAATTTCTCCAAAAGACAAGACGACGTCCTATTCATGAACCGTGACATGCTCGAATGTCTGAATTCCGAAACCGAATTCCATTTCGTGGCTAAAATCAACCGAACGCAATTCTAGTCCAATCCGACCTATTGAGTAGCTTTTAGGGATTTTACCGCGGTTATATCCCTTAACGGCTTCACCCAATAGATTGATTAACTCGTGAGTGATCAGCTCAGAGAAAAGGACCATAGGCGCGCTGGCGAAATGCCCATTTCATATATTCGGGACGGGGTTGAAATTCGGGATGTCACACAAACCCTGCAGACAAACACAAGTTATCTAGCAAAGATTCATCGCTAACTACATTAGCACCCTGATTCTCATCTTGCTGCTTCTTTTTGTAGGCTTCACACTGAAAACCTCCGATGTCCGGTTTTGTGACAAAAGCAATACTCATCTTTTGCAACTTGTCTCTTACCCCTTGATTGTAATCTGCCACGACCGTTGAAATTTCCTCTACTTTTACTTCTTCCACAGTTCTCCACTGCAAGTGCCGTTGAAGATGTAGATGCAGAAAAATTATCTCCACCTGAGACTTTCCTTCGCATCTCTTCATCCATGATACTACTCACAGCATCATCAAGAGTTAAATCATCATTCATGGTGCTCGAAATTCCCTGCACTGCGGTATTGTAGCTTTCTGGAAGACAACATAAAAATAATAAAGCTTGAAGCTTCATGTCTAAATTTATGCCTGCGGATTCCAATTGACCCGTGACCTGCGTGAAACTATTAATATGCTCGCCACGAACCTCTATCGATAACTTCATATTAACCAGTTTCTTCAACAAAAATACCTGATTTGATGTGGACGGCTTCTCAAAAATATTTGTTAGAATATCCATGGCTTCTTTTGCAGTTTTTGCTTTCGCGATGTGGTATCCTGTCTTTTTCGTCAACCCTAGACGAATCGCACCTAATGCCTTTCAATCAAGAATTTTCCATCCGGCTTCTGCTGTCGGATCCACTTCCGCCATCTCCGGTTTCCAACCCTCAAGTGGTGCATAGAGATCTTTTTGATAAAGATAATCCTCTATTTGTAGTTTCCACCATCCGAAGTCCTCCCCATTGAACTTATCGATTATGATTTTATCTTCTGCCATCTTGTTTGCTTTCATCGAACGTCACCGAAAAACCCTCGATGTTCTCGATTAGCCAACCCAGGCTCTGATACCAGTTGTTACGAAATCGCACGTCGATTCCAGAAAAATAACGCTCGCAAACAATTCACCAGACATAATATAGTAATAAAAGAGCAGAATCAGATGAACACGCCAGAAAATTTGTTATCGAAGTTCACCCAAACCTGGGCTACGTCTCCGCGCAGAGGCACTCTGCGAATCCACTAGACTTCGAAAAAGTTGGAATACAACGACGATCTTCTCTCAAGATCAGGGCACAAAGAGATTGAGAACCCTCATCAAGAAAAAACTCACTTTTTTCTTCTCTCTTTTTCTTGCCTCTCTATTTCCTTTTTCAGCGTCTTTTGACGGCTAGGATTCTTTTTATCGCTAATATAAAGATACCACTTTTAACCTAAAAGGAAATCTAATAGAAAAGAAAAAAAAAGCCTCTAAAAACAAATATTTGACTTCATCTATAACAAGCCTTTCCAAGGATCCCAGCACCAGCTGCGAGCAATGCCAGTCAGAATTAAAATATAAATTAAATTAAAAAAAACCATTGTTTTTCTTTCTATGATTTAAGATATGGGTTCTCCAGAGAATTTTCATTTATCAACAACAACAACAACAACAACAACAACAACAACAACAACAACAACAACAATAATAATAATAATAATAATAATAATAATAATAATAATAATAATAATAATATCTTCGGTTATAACTATTCGAAATTCGTGCGAGTGTGTGATGAAAGACCGTCTTGGACTTCTTTCATTCCTCTTTTTTTCATTTCTGGTTGCATTTAGTGGGTTGATGAGAGTCAGCGTTGAAGATCATTCTGTATTAATTGCTGATATATTCAAGAGAATGCTTAGGAACCTGCTAAATTACATATATATTTTTTTGCTCTTTAGTATTTAAATAAGGAGTTGGGAAGATAAACGAAGGATAAGATCTATGGCGTACATTAAATGAGGGCAGGGTAAGGTGTATGTAGGTAGGACAGTAACGTTGGGAGGATTTTGCTTTTGCTTTATTTTATGTATTTGCCAAATCAGATGCTTGACCTGAAGACTATACAAGGACTACTCATCTTCAAGGAAAACTACATTTCTCTCAAGCAAGACAGAACAGATAGAATCAACTTGTTTGAGACACCACTCAATTACTTGCCATGGAGTCAATTTCCAAGACTTTTGCGTTCGATTAATTAAGCTGCGCCTTAGATAGTGAAGGGATTATGTGCTTTTGTTGCACGAAAATTCAGAAAAAGAAGAAAAGGGTGGATTGAAATATAATCGATCGACATATTAAATTGACCAGGAATCGAAGTGGCTGTGAACTCAATACGTTTTAGTACACAGGAATGTTCTGAAGGCAACAATAGAAGTGCCCCATGTTGGGGAAGTGAACTTCCAGTGCACCCACCTGGATCATCTCGACGAGAACGGCGGATGAAGCAAGTCGGCGCCATCATCCGGTCGAGCGACTCTCCCCACATCTTGGCTGGTGGCCTCAACTCTCTTGACGAGACTGATTACTCGCAAGAGCGGTGGACCGACATCGTCAAGGTATGTACATTTCTGTCATGTTTGATGTGATATTCGTTAACACGTCAAACTCGATTACTAATTAGCTTAAGCTACGACGATTTTGTAATCATGGGCACCTGTGTTTGTTACAGTACTCTGAAGAGATAGGAAAACCGACCCCAAAGGTTGAAGTCATGAGGTTTCTGAAGAGCAAGCAGTACACAGATGCTAAGGACTTTGCCGGAGAATGCGAGTCCGTGGTCGTCATTGCCAAAGGACAAAGTAAGAACTCACTTGTTCGCTTTCCCATGTTTCGATTTTTCTTTTTCGCTCTGTCAAATGGCTAATCTAAGGTGCTTTTCGAGCACGATGCTCCTTTCGCTCTAAGATCACATGATTGGCTTGAATGGATGGAAATTCATAACATTTGAAGCATGATGATCATGTTGAATATGTACATCTGTTGTTGTCATCACTTTGTCGATATCAACCTCTGATGTGAAAATCCGTGGTATAAAAATTGAAGTCCATAGTCTTTTTTTTGAGTGATTACTATCTGAACATGTAATTTGAAACTGTCTATTATATTGTAGGCGTGCAAGGGACATGCAAATACGGAACAAGGGTGGACTACATATTGGCGTCACCAGATTACCCATACGAGTTCGTTCCAGGGTCGTATTCAGTCCCGTCATCAAAAGGGACATCAGATCACCACATTGTAAAGGTCGACGTAACGAAATGCAAAAACAACCCTCCCCATGAAGGCAATGGCAACGACAATAAAATTACCAAGAAAAGGTGACCACAGCGTAAGCACCAGGCCGTTGTAAAGATCTCAGGCACAGCTCCTCCTTCAAAGAGTATATGGACAGCGAACACATTAAGCAAAGTCGAATAATATATCGCCCTTTTCTTTCCACTCTTTTCTTAGTTGCTGCTCCTATTGTTGCTGTTGAGTGATCTTGGGCATGCTGGCTTCGTCAATCTCTGTGTAAATCTTCGATTGTTTTGTGCATCTTGTCTTCTCTGTTTTTTTGTTTGTTTGTTTTGTTTTGTTTTGTTTTTTTGTTTTTTTTCTTTTCTTTTCAGTTTAGAGTTGAAGAGGGGAGGGTTCTGGTGTGATGGCTTCCTCACATCTGTATAGATTTCGACACGACAAAAGTGAATTCTTAGGTTTCAACTAGGCATTGGAGCTGAGCGGTTCTGGCAAGTTCTTTTTCAGTATTTTATGCCTTTTCTTTTCGATTGTAATCTTAACTGCAAGATTCAGATTAGTTTTGTCGAGGGCGACATCTCAAGTTGACTTTGCTGAGGTTGAGGTTAGAGAATGCGATCATGTATCTTTAAATTTAACCGAAAGTTGAAAAGTTTTAGATTAAAAGTGCTTAAAATAAAATTGCAAATTTCGAAAATTGATTTTTTTTTGTTAAGTTGGACATCGAGTGATTGATAAAAGACCCAAAGATTTCAAATAAAATACCTTTAAAAAGCAAATAAGGAAAAAAAAAAAAAGCTGCGAAGTCTGGTAATTATGAATTCTAAACACTTGTGACGGTAGTCAATGTCTTCATTCTTTTTTCTCCGGTTATGAAATTAGCATTGGAAAGAAGAAAAATGGTAAGTTAGTGCAATCTACTTCGACATCTTAACAAATACCTTCTGTGATCTCTAAATGGAGCCTTAATGAGCATCATAAGTAAAAGTGTAATGAAAAGAGAAAGAAATAGATTTTCTATATAATAGACATTGTTGGCTGATGTATCATGCTAATTAGCTTATGAATAAAAAAATTGCCTCTCCCTTATAATGGTTGGCAAACTGCGCCCCTTGCATCAGCATGGTAGAGGACGCAAGTATTTCTCAGTTGGCGTAAACTCTTCAATTGATCCTCCATGATGTAATTTATATCGATTTTGCGTGGGATCTCAATTTAGAAAATCATGGGATCTAAAGCTTAGATAACACCGAGACGAATAAAAAAAAAAAACACTAAAACATTGCGTCAATATCGTTGACCGGTAAGAATCCCGGTACTTGCGACCTTGCAGGTCTGCTACTCGGGATCTCACTAATATATGACATTAAAAATAAAAATAACTTGTAATTTTTTTTAATGAGATAGAAAGATAATTGATCATTAATATTTGATACTTCTGCCGTTTGTTTAAGGCCTACAGCCACATGACACATCCAATGACGTTTTCACTGCACATGTTCATTTTTTTTTTTCTATAGTGATATAGTCAGTTATTAAAATGTTGTATTTTTTTCCCTTTTTGTTGCGAATTTCCCTTCTATAAATCATGAACACGAACACGAACACGAGCACAAAATTTTTTCGTCTAAATAATTGGTCTATTCAGCACGTGCCGATACTTTAATTGTTTTCTATATCGTGAATAAGTTATTAAGTGATGATTGGACAAATCATTAAACAGAAAAATCTCTTGACGAAAATTATCCTAGACTATTTCGTGCGCATATTCCGAAGATCTTGACATACATTATTGTATTTTAGGGTACAAGATTGGCTCTCTCTTTGTCACTGATTTTGTAAGTGTCCTATTGCCTTTGGATGGTAATTCTTTTTGTAAGTGTTCAACTTTAAAATCGGCAATGACCAGGAGTAATCATCATCGATCAAGCCCTCTTAAGTGAACACTTAAAAATAATTAGACGTGCATGATAACCAAAATTTCTGTTCCAGAAATAGTTTTTATGTTCCAGACCTGTTTCTGGAAGAGAAATCCATTTGATAAACCTATTCTGTTTTTCTATTTCTGGAATAGAAATCTATTCCAGAAATAGGTTTGGAAGAGAAATCAGAAGTAGAAAAAATCCACTTCTCTATTTCCGAAACAAAAATCAGAAATAATTTCTCCCACAAACCCTAATTTCGGTAACTCTCATCTCCTTTACGATGTCTTGCCTCCTCCTCCTCCTCCGCCGGTCGCCGCCCGCTGCCACCCACCACCGCTTGTCGGCCCCCGCTATCGCCGCCGGTTGCCGCCGATTGCCGCCGCTGCCTCCGTCGCCGGTCGCCGCAGCCGCCGGTCGCCGGTAGTCGCTGCCGCCGCGGCCCGCCGCTAGTTGCCGCTGCCGCCGTCGGTCGCCGGTCGCCGGCCGCCCGTGTAGTCGCTGGGTTGCTGCCGCCGCCGGTCACCGCCGCCGCGCGGTCACCGATCGCCGGTCGTCGCCACCGCCGACCGCCGTCACCGCCGCCGTTGCCGGCCGGCAACTCGGAAAGGAAGAAATTTTGTGTCGTTATCAAACGAATTTCTATTTTTAGAGTAGAAATTTTGTGTCGTTATCAAAAGGTTATTTTTTCTTAGAAACTCTTCTAGAAGTAGAAATAGAAAAATCTATTTCTATTAGTAAAACTATTTCGGGAACAGTAATAGTTGTCATGCGTGCCCTTAGTTTTTTATTTCTATTCCAAACCTATTTCTGGAACAAGAATCTATTTCAGAAATAGAAAAATGAAATAATGTTACCAAACATATTTCTATTCTAGAAACAAGTCTGGAAGAGAAAAATTGTTTCGGAACAGAAATCAGAGGTTGTCATGCACCCCTAAACATTTTCACATTTTGCCAACTGAGTTTATTGGGCCAATTTTAAGAAAAAATCACTGATGTGAACGCCAGCCATCTTACGTAGGATGGTTGATACTAATCTTGACAAATTCTTATAATCTTTTTAAAGAATGGAATTTTTTAATTTTTTTTTTTTTTACAGTGGCTTGTGAGAGTCATCGGGTCCTTGCAGCTATTACCGAAGACTCAGCGACCCTCACCAAACATGGCGAAAAAAAAGTAAAGGAGGAAAAGAGAAGAAAAGAAAAAAAATGGAAAAAGAAGAGAAAAAGGTTCATAAAAATTTAAAAAAAAAGTTTAAAATATTTTAAAAATTCTCCATGTTAGCGCCGCTTGTGCCACGTAAGATAATCGGTGTCCACATTAGCGATTTCCTAACAAAATTGGCCAGATGAACTCAATTGGCAAAATATTAAAATATTTAAAATTCAATTGGCATGAGTGAAAGATTAATGACCGAATTGGTAAAAGTACAATGATTTTTTTCTGATAATTTTCCCATGACTAAGTAGCATCTCTCTTCCATCCTGATTCTGATCATAGTTTAAACATGATATCATAAACAAACCACTAAGAAGGTTAGTTAGTAACCTTTTTTTATCGTTTGCCAAGCATGTCGTTCCATCATCTTTCAATAAATTCTCAAGTGGCATTTGTAGAGAAAAGTTTTCATCTCGGCTCACTGGCAAACTGAAAATTGTAATGGTCATGAGTAAACGGTCAGGATGATAACGATATTTAAAAGCACTTGTGTAGTTCTTCGCCTGTTAGTATGCTTAACTTGGAAAATGTCGAATCAACATCAATTTAACACTGTCTTTACTCGAATAGCTACAGAACTATGTAAGAAAACACAAGGAACAAGAAGAGAATCCCGAAGCTCTAGACATGGCATGACCATGAAAACTCCACCGAGAGCTGGTTTTTGTCCTCGGAGTAGATGTGAAAATGTGGCAGAATTAAAGAATAAGCAAAGATTCTTCGTATCTAGCACTGTAAGCTTGCTCGATATAGAGTGAAACAAAGGGACATTGCATAGAGTTTGCACCTATATGAAGTTCACGATGGCCGGGAGCAATCCGCACTACATGACCTCAACTTAAGTGCATCGCCGTATCAATAATCAGTTCTTCCACAAGGAGAATTGATACGCAATTTACGCTCGAATTGTCCTCTATTCACCTTTCACTTGGGGACGGTTTTCCATGAATCTCTTCCAGCTCCTCGAACCTGTTATCGAGGGCTCTTCTAAGTGAGGCCATCTATATATGATCGTTTGCTTCTGGAAGTCGGTTTATGGAGACCTTGAAGTTCAGCCTATGAATTTTGCTGTACACTAGACGGGTCCTGTTGTCGTACTTCGAACACTTATGTGAGGTTTCAATTGTTCTCGCCTTCCTCTCATGGTGCAGCAGAGGAACAAATGTCAAAGGAATTGGAAGAGACAGTTCCACAGCCTCCTGTCACAATGAATGGTCTTTCTCATCAGGATGATTCTCCAATGAGCGTGATGAACTGCAGGAATAAGTAAGAAACTCGATTCTTGAGATGTTTCTGTCTCATATCGTTTACTTTTTCTCCATTGCGTCGAACATAGTACCTACTCTAGTGATTAGCTTAACTTTCCATTTCAATCTGAAAGCTACTCACCTACATTTATAGGATTCTTAATATAAATCACCTGCTTGTGCACACTATCTTACTTGGCGAATTCTGTCATCTGCACTAGTTTAAATACATGCATCATTCGAGAGCGCAAGTGCCTTTGATGGCTTATGGCCTGAGGCATGGCGTAATTGTTTTTTTGCCTCGTCAAAAGTGTTGCGCAGAGGACCTGAATATTCTTTTGATAGGAATCGTCTGTTTAGATGATCATATTGCTACCATTGGTAGAACATACTACCAATAACAACATGATAGTCGCGGTGTGCATTCTAGTTGAACATAGTTTCAACTTCGAGTTGTGATGCTAACTGTGCTCGCACTTGTGGTTCTAAAATGTTGATGAACAGAGCTGAATCTGACAAGCTACTAGCCATTCCTGTCGGCTTTGTTGGATCAGAAGAGGTGGTAAGGTCTGCTCCACATCTTGTATCTGGCGGTAATCTTAATTGTCCTTCAATGGAAGAACAGGGAATGATAATAAATGCTGCATTAGACGCTGCACATGCACCAATTTCTCATCTCTCGAACCTCATTGACGATGGCCACCGGGCTGCAAACTTCAGGGGACCTTTCCAACCATCAGACTTTTAATGGCTCGAGGCTTGAGCCACTTGGATTCATACCCTATCCCTTTACTTTCTCTGAAGGTATTTATGATATTTAACACTTAGCTCGACATTCTGTGTCATCGATCTTACTTGGTTTGGACTACCTACTGGCGAATCTCTTCATGTAAAGGTTTGGCTTGGAATATTACTTGTCAGCATAGTTGCATAGACATGGCGGTTCTGTTCTTTTACCCATCAGTGCATTCGACTCGTGGTGCAACAAATCTGAAAAAAGCTTTTATATGATATTTGAGAGTCAGCTTTCAGCAGTGATCTCGAACGATTTCGTGTTCTCCAAACCGAGACTTGTTCAGAGTCATTGAAAGCCTTCAATTTCTGACCTTGTACTAGGAAGGTCCTTCCTGCTTTATCTGTTTCTAGATACTTTAAAAACCATCTAAAGTAATTGAAAAGACCATGCGGAAAAAGTTAATTGCTGTTGTACTTGGCGAGGCAACCCAAGTTTAAGTAGCAGCATGCACTTTTGCTACTTCTCTATGTATTCTTACTCCTGATGAATGGCGTTGTTTGTAGCTTCCATTCAGGAGTACCTTGCTAATTCGGCATCAGGTCAGGGTTCTCTGTCTGCAATATCCGAGTGAAGTGGATATCGTGCGTTCCTTATCAACATCGGTGTTTGGAGGAATGTTTGCTAAGCAATAAGACTCATGTGCAGGGGACAACAGTGAGGAATATAGTACTTGTTCGGAAGAATGTAAGGCACCATCTCATGACTTATCATCGAGTGAATGCACAAATTCTTACTGCATTGAGATATTGTGCTTTTGTAATACATCACATCCTCTAACATGACATCACATGTTCAATTTCTATTCATCGTAAAGGCAAAAATTGATAGCCACAATCGTTCATCGGTTAGGTCGAAGTCAGAGATTGCTTGAGCATGTAGCTGATGACGAGCTGGTTGATCGAGCGGGGGTTGAAGAGTGGGGGTGAGAGCTTTAGATGGAAACGAGAGAGATTCGTTGCTCAAAATGCAAACATTACCATGAAGAAAAAATTACATTGTTATGCCAAGAGGATTCACACAAAACAAAAATTATAACGAATGCCATACAACATTCATTGTCATTTATAAAACATGGACATAATGAGTCTAATAGAAAACACCGATGCTATATGAAAAACATGTAAAAGCTTCATAGATTACATTATCAATGATGGTACATGCTGATAGTATTAATTATATTTTGCATCATATTTCTACAAGAGGAGAACAATCACACAATACATGATTTTGTAAACTCATTGCCGTGGTCAAATTGGTAACTGCTAGAAATTATTGGAGCACTTGACGAAGATGAGACCATTTCAAGTTCTATCTCATTGTTGTCATCATCAATTGGTGCCTCTATCGGATACAAAAACGGTTTTGGAGGTAGTTGTAGTTTATCAATATCTCCTTCAAGCATATCTAGAACTTTCCTCATTGATGGCCGATCATTAGGGCTCAGCTGTATACACCATAGCGCAACGATTATCATCTTCCTTGTTTCTCTTTCCTCTTCTATGACTTCTACCCTCTCAACCTCCTTTTCTTTGCTAAGTTGATCAAAAATCCACAAAGGAAAGTAAATTTGACTTGAATGCTCTGCATGTGCATTTATATTTCTCCTTCTACCGGCCATTTCCATCAACATCATCCCAAAACTGTAAACATCGGCTTTATAAGAAATGCCACCAATGTCTTTGTAGAATAGCTCAGGTGCCATATAACCCAAGGTTCCTCTTGCCGCAGTCAACGATACTATGCTATGACCGATGGGATAAAGTCTTGCAAGTCCAAAATCAGAAATTTTGGAGTGAAACTTTGGTCTAGGAGAATGTTGTGCGGCTTGATATCAAAGTGTAGAATTTGCATATCACATCCCCGATGTAGATACTCTATCCCTCTAGCTATGCCAAGAGAGATCTCATGCATTTTCTTATAATCAAGAGGATCATCACCATCCTTATTTGAAATGTGTTTATCCAAAGAGCCATTCGGCATGAAATCGTAGACCAGAGCTTGTTTGGAGTAATCAAAGCAAAAACCAACAAGTTGCACTACATTGATGTGGTGGATCCTTCCAATTGTGGCCACTTCACTAATAAAATCTTGGCCATTAGATTCTGGTTTGTTCAAAATCTTAACTGCAACTTCATTGCCACTTCTAAGGATTCCTCTATACACAGAGCCATATCCCCCCTCACCTAATTTGCATTTGAAATTTTGTGTAATCTTCTTGATATCCGAGTAAGAGTACCTTATGGGCAAAAAGTTATTGTGAGCTTGTAGGAATTCTTCGATGTTTGCGTCGATCGCCCAATGTCTTCTCATCCACTTATAGATTAGAAGTATCAGCACACATGGAGCTCCAAGTATGAATCTTGCTGCGACGTAGATGGCTACATAGAAATTGTCCATAGATTAGTGCAATAAAAAGAATTTTAAATGCAAAAAAATCAGAGTGCTTGAGATCATCATAGTTGTGAGGAGAAAAGACCCAGCAGTCATACCCAAGAAGAAGGCGAGGCGCCAACCTACAATTTCCGCGTACCAATGCTTGGCCCGCGCAGAATTACGGGTGACTGCAACAGATTAATTAGAGTAGGCGATCAATCAATGAAGAATTAAATTTATCATTTTAGCAGTCAAACAGAAATATAATTTACTCTCCATGACAGTGCTCAGATCACAGTAAATTCAATTCATTGGGGAATCCATGCCATCGTAGCATGACATTTCTCTTGAAAAAAGCGATTTTGCTTTTGTTCACATATATATACCAAATGATTCATAAGTTCACGCCTCGCTGCGCGTAATTCTAATTTACAAACGTCATTCAATACGCGTGCAGTTTATTCAACCGCATAACAATAACAGCCATGCAAGGGACACGAGCAACAATTATATCAACCATTTTTCCCCAAACAAAAATGAAGCAACAATGTCAAATCCAGAAAGAAAAAAAGCTCCAAGATTCGTAAAATAAAAAGAGCAGTGCATGCCGACCCTACTAAGAAATCTATTTAAACTTTTCTACTTAAGTGATGTGGCAATTTTTTTTCTATTATGTTTTTAAAGAAACTAGTGTCTTAATGTGTGGATTTTATTAAAAATACCCAATTAAAACCTGCCACGTCACTTGGTAAGTAAATTTTGATCAGATCTCTTAGTGAAGCTAGCATTTAAGGAAAGGAGGAGGAGGAAGAAGAAAAAAAAAGAAAGAACAGCTTAAGGGAACGTCGCTTACGGATATAATAGCCGCAGAACCCCCTTCGGTTAATAAAACTTAAGAAGTGACATGGAAAGAAACTTTTCTCATAAAAGTAGCTCCCATAAAAGACAGTGAATCCCTCGACCATCTTGTTGTGGAGGTCCTTGTATGGTAAGCTCCCATACTGATCCCCTTTCCGCCCTGAGATTTGATCCGATGCGAATGCCATCATGGTTACGGTGCAAGAGTCCTTGATATCCCTTGCTCGTAGATCTCCATGTACATCGTATGAGTACACCTTCATTTGGGAAAAATAAGGAGTTGTGTCGGCAGAATATGCGCCCTCAATACATGGTGTGGCATCAATATAAGAAGTAGAAGTAACAGGTTGTGAGCACTTCATGAAGGCCACAGTGTCATTTTGATATGGATATAGATTGAAATCACCAAATGGACTAGACCAATTGAAGTACATCAATGGGTAACGAGGAAGGGATAAGCAATTACCCTTTTGCAGTCCATCATCAACCACCGTGATAATACCAGAGAAGTCATTTTGGTCAATATAGGAACCGTAATGAATCGACTTCACATAATATCGGCCAGCATATAAATATAGAACAGTGTGGTTATTTTCACAAGCTAGCTCATACCAAGAGTGACCGCAGTCTTTTGGATCGCCTTTCAATCTAAAAGGATAACTTATGTTACGGATCTCACCGCAAGATGAAGGGGCACACAAGTGATTCTTCTTCGCATGGCAGCTCGTCCCTAACAATAGCAGAACATGCAATATGAGAAGTAAAACAGGGAGCATGAATATCGAGCTGCGAGAAATAATCATCTCTTTATGGTTTGGTCTGATGCAATGGAAGTTTTAGCTCACTTGGTAATGCGAGGGATGCTTAATAAAGGGTTGGGAGTCATCGGTCATCGAAATGTCCAAGTCAACCCTAAAACAAAGTCTAGCGAAGAAAAACTTAAAAAGTATGGCCCTGCAAAAACACGATCTCGAGTGATAGATAGCTTTCACATTCATTAGGAGGAAATTTCTCTGCATTTTCCAGATTTGATTTTTCTTGGCAAATTAATTCTCTCTAGAAATTTATTTTACTATCTTAAAAAAGAATCGGTTTGTTTTGTACCCTAAACTCAATCAAAATCCTTTCAAACAAGGCATCTGGCGTTCTATTTTATTTTCAAGGCTAATATTTCATAAGTGTCGCTTCGTTAAATTTTGAAGACGAAAAGGAAAAGGATGATGTATTTCATCATATAAATATTTTCATTTTTGAGAAAAAATAAATTAGTAACCAAGAAAGAGGATAATGTTAAATAACGGGTACATAGATTTTAACTTTTGTAATGTCGCTTTCCACAAAAATAGAAAGAAAATAAGGAATGGGCGCTTCTTGCTTATGGATGATGTGAAACTTTATGAAAGAAAGAAAGCAATATGGTAAATTCTCAACTAGTGATGGGACCGGCACATCTCGATTAGAAACTCAATTGTGTCATCGTGGATTGACACACGCAAGGACTATAGATGCAACATTTGAATTCACAAAAATAATGTGACGTTTACTTATTCACTATGCTTAAATTTTAAAATCACTCTCTTGTAATTGTGCTATAATTATGAATATGACCGTCGTCTCTTTTTCATTATTGAATCACTTAATGAATGAACATACGATCTCAACGAAAAAGACAATATGATCATTTCTCAACCAATGATCAATCAATGTGGGTCTCGATTAGAAATTCACTTCCTTCGTCATTCTTGACATGCGCAAAGACTATAGGTGTAATATTCACTTGCACAAAAATAAACTAATACGTACTTATTCACTGTCAATTGAAATATTATTCTTGTGGATCAGTCAATCACTCGCCTA
Source organism: Eucalyptus grandis (assembly GCF_016545825.1). Taxonomy (NCBI): domain Eukaryota; kingdom Viridiplantae; phylum Streptophyta; class Magnoliopsida; order Myrtales; family Myrtaceae; genus Eucalyptus; species Eucalyptus grandis. Next base: position 17,092,011 of record NC_052619.1, on the reverse strand, counting down.
TAAAATAATCTCATCTTTTTCTCACAATAAATCAAACCGACCTATTACAATATCCAATTGAAACGTGCCTTATCACTCAGTAAGTAAATTTTTATACGATGCCTTAGTAGAGCTAACATTTAAGAAAAAGGATGAGGATGAAGAAAGAAACAAAGAAAGAACTGGGAAAGTGAGCTTTCGGGAATCATGGTGTATGCACCTTTCCCTTTGGTATCTGAAACCTAAGTAGCAAAATTCGAAACTTGTTGGTGGCAAGAGTTTATAATAGGAGATAGTGAATGCCTCGACCATCATGTCGTGGAGGTCCTTATACGGAGAGCTTGCACGATTATACCGATCCTTTTTCCACCCTGGGATATAATGCGGTATTAAAGCCTTTATGGTTATGGTGTAAGTATCCTTGATGTCCCCAACTCGGAGATCAAACCCATGTACAACGTATGAGTACACCTTCCTTTGGGAAAAAAATATAGGGGGCATATCCGAAGGGTATGCTCCCTCAATACATGGTTCAGTATTGACTTATGAAGTAGAAGCAAGGGGCTGTGAGCACTTCATAAAGACCACCGGCACAGCTAAGAACCACATGGATCATGATCACTAAAGTTGGAGGGCGCCATTGAGTAATGAGGGAGAGATGAGCAATTACCTTTTTGCAGTCCATCGTTTCGCCATCAAATGATTATTTGCTAAGATTGGAACGGTAGTAAATTGATTTCACATAATATTAGTCAGCACATAGATATAGAACAATGCGATTATTTTCACAAGCTAGCTTATGTTCATAGCGGCCATATCCGTTTGGGTTGCCCTTCAATTGAAAGGGATAGCGTACGTTATGGATTTCGTCGCAAGATGAAGCAGCACACAAGTGATTCTTCTTTGCCACAACTCGTTCCTAGTAGCAGAACACGCAATATGAGAAGCAAAGCACATAACATGCATACGGAGCTCAGAGACTGAATCATCTCTTAATCATTTGATCTGATGCAATGAAAGTTTTAGCTATTTGGTAATGCGACGGAGGCACAGTAATATGAATGAAAAGAGTTGAGAGTCGTTGGTCATACATATGTCCAATTTAATCACTAAAACAAAGTCTAGCGAAGAAAAAGTGGGTATCACAGATAAATTGCAGTGAAGGTGACCAAAAACCGCGTTGGAATTGTCGGTCATGCAAATGTTCAAGTCAACCAATAAAATTCTCTGTGTCTTCATAATTTATTGAAGCAATACTCATGGAATAATGACCCTGAAAATAAAATAGAACGCCAATGCCTCATTCGAAAGAATATTTTATTCATTTTAGAGTACATAACATTCAAATCGATTCTTTTTCATGGAACGAACAGTCAATTTTGCGAAGAAAAGTCAAAACTGGAATTGCGGCCCCGTAGTCAAGGTGACAAAACACGGTGTTGGAATCATTTATGGTTTGCTTTCACATTGATTGGAAAAAGAAACTTCTATGCAATTCCAGTTTGGTCGAGCGTATGAGTATGCTCCCTTGATACATGGTTTGGTATCAACATACGAAGCTGAAGTAACAGGTTGTGAGCACCTCATGAAGGCCACCAGCACTGCTGAATCGCTAAAGAGGTATGGACAATAATCACTAAAGTTGGAGGGCGCCAATGACTAACGAGGGAGGGACGAGTAATTATCCTTTTGCAGTCCGTCGTCAACCACTATGATATTACTGCCCAATATAACTCAATTATAAATGAAATCGTAACTGATTGACGTCACGTAATATCGACCAGCATATATATAGAACAATGCGATTATTTTCATAAATTAGCTTAAACTAAGAGTTGCCGTAGTGTTTCAAACTGTTTTTCAATCGAAAAAGATAACTTATGTTATGAATTTCACCGCAAGATGAAAAAGTACACAAGTGATTCTTCTTCACACCGCAACTCGTCCCTAACATTAGCAAAACATACGATATGAGAAGTAAAACACGGAGCATTAATATCAGAGAAATAATCATCTCTTTATGGTATGAAAGTTTTAGCGAATCTGATAATCCGAGGGAGGCCTGATGAAAGGTTGGGAGTCGTCGGCTAGGTTGCACGGACACGTTATATGGCCTTCCGTGTCGTGTCCGACACGTGTCGGAGCGTGTCGGACACGTCGACATGCTCGGACACGGTCGGACACGCGGTCAACGCGTGTTGGATTTTCCGACACGCGGTCAACTTTTCTCGACACGCGTGTCGACGCGTGTCCGGAAGATTGATGGAGGGTGGAGGCGAGGGAGTAGAGGCCACGAGCGCTGGTGAGATGAAGTCACAAACAGACCACCGCGACGGCGAGAGACGGCTAGAAAAGGAGCCGAACAGAGAGAAAGAAGAGAGAAGGCAAACTCCCGCCGGCGAGACGAAGCCACGAACGGACCACCACGATGGCGAGAGACGGCCAAAGAGGGCGAGGGCTGCCATTGTTGCGATGGATCGGCGACGAGAGGAAGAGGAGAGGAGGGAAGGGGTCGTGCGGCGAGCAGCAAGGAGGATAGGAAAAAGGGGGCTCGGCGGCTCACTAGGTTTTCATAAAGAAATCCAAAAGAAATAAGAAAGGAGTTCTACCGTCTAATGGCGTGGGGAGGGGGTTGAAGTGACAGCTCACCTGTCACTGTCAAGTGGTGGGGAAGGGAAAAAGGTAAAATAAACTTGGGGTGGAGGGAAAAGACGAACGAAAGAAGGGGTGGGTTTTGAGGATTATTTTTTTAACTGAAAAATTAAATAAATGAAATTAAAAAATAATTTCGAAAAAGAAAGTATTGAATTTTGAATAATGATAAATTTTAGTTATTGTAGAAAATTATGGATTTATTTAAATAAATTGATTCTAATTTCTTATTAATTATTAGTTGCATCGATAACCTTTATTAAAATTAAAAAAATATTTTGCATTAATTATGAATATATCTTTCAAATTTCAAATGAATTGATTTGTTAATATTATTAGTGTAAATTTATTATAAGCTTTTTTAATTAATTAATTATTTATAAATTTGAATTAAATTAATTAAAAATAAAAATATTTATTTAATATACAACGTGTCGCAACGTGTCGGAATTCTCTATTTTTTTAAATGACGTGTCGACGTGTCGTGTCGTGTCGCGTGTCAGCTACTCTAAGGTCGTCGGTCATCGAAATGTCCAAGTCAACCCGTAAATAAAGTCTAGCAAAAAAATATATTAAAAAGTACAGCCTGGCGAAAACACGGTCTCGGAATTAGTGATGGACAGCTTTCACATTCATCGGGGAGGAAACTTCTCTGCATTTTCAATTTAATTTTTCTTGGCAAATTAATTCCCTCTAGAAATTCATTTTAGTATCGTAAACAAGATTCCGTTTTAATGTTTTGTACCCTAAACTTATTCAAAATCCTTTCAAATGAGTTATCTGGCGTTCAATTTTATGCCAAATTTCGTGAGCGTCGCTCCATTAAATTTGGAAGACAAAAAGGAAAAAAAAAGATGATATATTTCATCGTATAAGATTTTTCACTTTTGAGAAAAAATAAAATTAATAACTGAAGAAAAGGATCATGTTAATTAATGGGTACATAGATTTTGACTTGTATAATGTCGCTTTCCGCAAATATAGAAAGACAATAAGGAGAGGGCACTTCTTGGTCATGGATGATGTGAAACTTTAAGAAAGAAAGAAAACAATATGGTAAATTCTTAACTAGCAATGGGACCTACACACCTCGATTAGAAACTCACTTACTTCATCATGGATTGACACGCGCAAGGATATAGATGCAATATTTGAATTCACAAAAATAATGTGATGTTTACTTATTCACTACACTTAAATATTAAGATTACTCTCTCATAATTATGCTAAATTTATGAATAATACCGTCATCTTTTTTCCATAATTGAACCACTTAATGAATGAACAAATCAATCTCAACGAAAAAGGCAATACGATAATTTCTCAACCAATAATCAATCGATGCGACTCGCAATTAGAGATTCACTTGCTTCATTGTTGCCCGACACATGCAAAAATTGTAGGTAATATTCGCATGCACAAAAATAGACCAATATGTGCTTATACGTTGAGCTCGCACGATTATACCGATCCTTTTCTTACCCCCGGGATATAATGCAATATTAAAGCCATCACGGTTATGGTGCAAGAATCCTTGATGTCCCCTACTCGGAGATCAAACCCATGTACAGCGTATGAGTACAGCTTCATTTGGGAAAAATTAGGGGGCATATCGGAAGGATGTGCTCCCTCAGTACATGGTTCAGTATCGACTTATGAAGTAGAAGCAACGGGTTGTGAGCACTTGATGAAGACTACCGGCACAGCTAACGAACCATATGGATCATCATCACTAAAGTTGGAGGGCACGAATGAGTAACGAGGGAGGGATGAGCAATTACTCTTTTGCAGTCCGTCATCAATTACCGTGATTCCACTGTCGAATAAATATTTGCTAAGATAAGAAAGGTAGTAAATTGATTTCACATAATATTGGCCGCAATTATTTTCACAAGCTAGCTTATTATATTAGAAGTCCTACACCCTTTTGGGTGCCTTTCAATCAGAAGGGAGAATGTATGTGATTGACCTCGCCACAAGATAAAGCGACAAGATAAAGCGACGAACGAATGATTCTTCTTCACACCACAGCTCGTTCCCATTAGTTGCGGAAGAGGCAATATGAGAAGCGAAACATTGAACATGCTTGTGAAGCTTAGAGACTTCATCGTCTCTCTACCGTTCGATCTGATGCAATGAAAATATTAGATTAATATGAATGAAAAGAGCTGAGTCATCGGTCATACAAATGTCTAAGTCAACCAATAAAGTAGAGTCCAGCGAAGAAAAAGAGGGTCTCACATGGAAATTGCACACCTTGTTGCGGTCAAGGAGACAAGAACGCAGTGTTGGAATTAGTTATGGCGTAGCTTTCACGTTGATTAGAAATGAAACTTCCTGCAGTTTTCACATTTGACTTTTCTTGGTAAATTGACTCTTTAGGAATCAATTTTAGTACCGTAAATTAGAATCGATTTGAATGTAATGGACTCTAAATTGAATCAAAATCCTCGTTCTATTTTATATTCAAGGCCAATACTCCATGAATATTGCTTCGACAAAATTGCGAAAACGAAAAGGAAAAAAGATGTATTTCATCGTATAATCTTTTTCATTATAGACAAAAAAACAGAATTGGTAATAGAGATAGACTATTAAAGGGGATATTAACTTGTATAATGTCAATTTTGACAAAAATAAAAGGAAAAATAGGTGTTAGTGCTTCTTGGATGGTGTAACACGGTATGAAAGAAAGAAAGGAATTTAATAATTTCTAGTGATAGGACCAATGCACATTAACTAGAGCCTCACTAACTTCGTCATCACGCAAAGTCTATACATGTTCCAATTCAACCCCCAAAAAAAAAAAGTGATATTTACTTATTCACTATCAACTTCAATATTACAATTTTTTTATTGGTCCTATTTTACTCCTACTCTAACTCTTACTTTCAAACTTTTGTTTACTTCCTTGCAAGGCGTGAGAGTCGAAACTCATACTTGAAACTAAATCATCCCCACCATAATCCCCTCTCAAAAGGTGGAGATTTGAACCTCCCACCTCCCCCTTCCATGTTGAAAGGGTGCCCCAACCCCAATGGTTACTTCAATATTACAATTACTCTCCCTTAATTGTGCTAGATCTATGAAAAATATTGCCATCTCTTTCCCACAATAGAACCACTTAATAAATGAATTGATTGATTATCGTTGTTCTATCAATAAAATTTTCTTGCCTGGTGTTGACACCTAAACTTTTCTCTTTTTATTTAGAACTTAATTGCATAGAAAATTAGGTATTAGCCTCCAAAATAAATAAAAAGTAAAGTAAATAATTTTCATTAAAATGCATTGTGTTTTCTTTAAATTGCATTGTAAATAGACATTAGGAACATTTGCATTACTAGTATTAAAAATTTTACAAATTAATTTTTAAAATTAAAATTAGAAAAAAATTAACCAAAAATGTTCTTTACCCTTTTCTTCCCCCTCCCCTCCCCGGCGCGGCCCAGCCCGCTTCGTTTTCTTTTATTTCCCCCGCGCGGCCCACCTTTCTTCTTCCGCGGCCCAGCTCGCTCTTCTTCCTCCTTCCTCCTCCTTCCCTCGCTTGGACGTTAGCTTCGGGACAAAACAGAGAGAGGGTCACTGGCCGAAGGACGCGAGGATGCGAGGCTGCGCGCGACGTCGCCTCGGAATGTCGTGCGGTACGAAGCCAGCTGGTCTCGTCCTTGAAGAAAGAGAGAGAAACGAGATAAATGGGAGAGAAAGGCAGCAAAGGGAAGGCGGGGTCTCTCCGGGCTTTTTGGGTTTGTTCGGCCGAGGAAGAGCAACCAGAGAGAGAGAGAGAGAGAGAGAGCTGGTGAGAGTGAGAAGGCGAGCTCGAGAGAGAGAAGGAGCGAGCTCGAGAGGGGAGACCGAGATGGTGGATAGCGAGGGAGAGCGGGAGAGAGAGGCGACTGCGTGCTCGAGTTCTTTGCGGGAGGCTGGAGAAAGCGAGAGCAACAGAGAGAGTGAGATCGGAGAGAGTGAGCAAAGGGTGAAGTGGAGAGAGAACCGACAGTGAGTGGAGGGATGGACTGACAGAAAGCGAGACCCAGAAGCCGAACTTCGTTCTCGGACAAACGTTGCCTGGCCATCCCCAACATAAACCGGCGATCTTTAGCCGACACACTCGAGCCCACGGCTACCTATTCCTCGGCGCCCGAATTACCGGTGAGTTTTCTTTGGGTTCGATTCACTTTTATCCCGATAATCCTGGCTCGGTGCAACATCGAGGCGGCCGAACATAGCTCGTTTCCCTTCAGGCTCACCTCCTGGCCGTCGTCGCCGAGCCGAGTAGGGATATTCGCGGTCGAACGCTTCTCTCTGGGAACTCCGGTTCTTGGTTTTATTTAAAACGGAACCGAAACGATAGCTGGGTCTCGTTCCCCTGGTCCTCGAGCGTGCTCGGTTTGAACGAGCAGTCCCTTTTGTCGAGTTTGAGTGTCACTTGCTGTTCTCTTTTGAGTCTGGACACGAGCTAGAGTCTAGAATGGGGTTTACGACCTCTCCATAATCCGTGCTCATGCTCGATATAATGCCTCAGTTAGTGTTATTCTAAAAACGAGACGAGGTTTTGTTTGTCTCCGTGAAAGCATACAATGAATCTGTTTCACATATTTTCATCGACTTGAGATGTCGTAGGACGAGCTCGACACCAAAGTGGAGGTTCATCGGTATGCCATGTCACTTTTAGTCGAACGCTTAAGACTTGCTCGATGAAATGTTTCTCAGAGAATTGTTTAAGAAATGGCTTCTATTTTCGCTCGAATGCGAAGGTACCACTTGATGCAGTTCGTCCGGGGTCATTAGTTGTTAAGCTCGATTTTCACGAGCAACGAAGTCACTGCATCTCTGCATTTCGTTCGAGACATGCTGTGTATTTTTCATTGAACCTGATGAGTGGTGGTGGCGGCCTGCGTGATGGGAGACGTTGGCAGCGAATTTGGTTTTGCGGTGGTGAGCCAAGATGGCTTGGTGACGGCCGGCGACGTTGGGTGTTGTCGTCGATCCGTTTAAAGTTCTTCCGTGGGTCCGTCCGGAGAAATTCCAGTGTGGAGTTCGTCGGTGTGGGAGGCTTCGGTAAAGGACGTAACAGGGGAGTTGACACGAAGAAGAAGACGACGTTGAAAGGCTGGGAGAGAATAAAATAAAATTACGAAAATAGGCCTGGTGCAGACGTTCGTGGAAAGAGGATAGGAAGATGGGCTTGAGATTTTGTTTCGGTAGATTTAGGTTTGGTTTAAGTTAGGCGGACTTGGGCTGGGCTTGATTTGTGAATGTTTGGGCTGGGTTTAAATTTTCATGAAGTGGGTCTTTGAGAGTCCATTACTAAAATGGAGGTCTGTTTTAATAGAGCCCAATTCATGTTCCCGGTCCAAGCCCGCAAAGCCCATAGCAACCCATGTTCTCACCGGACCTTGGGGCCCAGCCCGAGTCCCTATTTTCGGAATTAATTTTGTAAAAAATTTAAGAGAAAACTTTTTTTTCTAAAAATTAGGAAAACGCTTAAGAGTTAGTTTTTTTAGTAAATACTCTTAAAATGTGTTAAAGTCCTTGATAAGAAAATTGTGCTCAAGAATTGAATAATTCCTTACAGCTTTACCATAAGATTCTGATTGTCCTTAAAAATAAATGCCCTTGATTACGCACTTTCAATGTTGACTATGGGCTCCCTTTAGCTTAGTTAGAGATTGCATGCTCCTTATTTGGTAATATTAGATCTTTGTTTTCCTATGCAATTTATTTAATGCTTTCCTTGATTGTTGATTGTTATTTTAATAATTGCGCACCCACATGATTATCTCATATGTTAGTGGATAGGTTTAAAATCAATCCAAGCTGCCTGACAAATTTTTTTTTTTTTGTGAAATGAAATAGATTAAATACCAAAATGGCATTTGATGAATTAGTGTAATTAAGTTCCCAACCCTAAATTCATCGAGTGTGGAGATGCTTGCACAACAAACCGATTTTTAGAAAGGGGAATATAGGGTAATGCAATAGATTAGATACCAAAAATAAGGAGTAGGTGCTTCTTGCTGCTTGGGCAATGCAACACATTACAAGAAAAGAAAGAGGGCCACATGATGATTTCTCAGTCAGATATAGACCGACGCATGCCTTGATTAGAAATTCACTCGCTTTGTCATTACCCTACACACGTGAAGACTATAGGTGCTTTTTCACTATCAATTGAAATATTATTCTCACAGATCAATGAATCACTCTCCAGTACAATAATCTAATATATTTCCCGCAGTAAGATTGCCCTATGAAAAACTGAAAAGTCTTGACAATAACGTCATTTTATTGAACGAAAGATGATGTTGCCTGCTTCAAAATCATCTTCCATCTCCGAACGTGTGGCATTGGAAGTGTCATATAAGCTCAACTTGGACTGCTGCCATATTTATTCTCTGTTGATGGCTGCTTGAATGTGCTCAAGACTCCTCCCTTTCGCTTCAGGAACACCATCCCCGCGGCGTTAATTGCTGCATAAAGAAGGAAGGTACCTGTGAAGCAAAGCCGGTAGAGTTATTGTCTTTTGACAAGTTTTTCGGATGCACATCAACACTTTTCTCATGGGAAGAATGCTCTATTATATACTGCCTGTCTATTAATCATTTTGCAGAAAAACGCACTTGTCTTTTCTAAATGACACTTCGAACCAATTTCGTGATATTCGAATGTAGGTAGAAGTTGTTGTAAACACGTTGATTGCAATAAATGGATCGAATATGCATTCGAGAGCGTGAAGAACGGAGTGATAAACACCTATACCTCCAAATAGGATTGAAGAGTTCGGGAAAAGCTAAGTCTCGAGTCTGAAGTTTGGTTGAATCCGTGCAAAAACTCACGTTCCAATGTGACAAAATGTTTATTGAGCTTAGTTTGGTTAACTCATAAATTTCATGGTAAAATTTGATGAAAACTAACGAAGTGTGAATGTGTTATGCGTGTACCAGTTTGCGTTTTTGGTGACCCAAAAACTAATTTTGAGTAAATTTATCACATATGTACTAGTTTGGGATTTTTCGTGGTATTACCCTATGGATTTTCATGTGAACTTGCCACGTTAACTGTCTATATCATCCAACTCAATAATTTAATGATAAAATTTCATGGAAGCTAACAGAGGATAAATGTGTCACGTGTGTACCAGTTTAAAATTTTTTATGACCCAAAATTTAGTTAGGGATAAATTTGTCACGATGTATAAGTTTGGGGTTTTTTCATGATATTAACTCCATAACCCATCCTTTTCCATGTGCACACTCACACAGAATGGAGGACCATTCTCATGTGGAATTCATGACCACTAAAGAGATTAGGTTTGTTAATTTTTGCATTTTCACTTTTTTAGAATCATTTTTTTTTATTTTTTGCTTTATTTTGATAATAATAAAAATTAAAATTTATACTTCTCTGTCTGCAATCTCTTAACAAAGTGGAGATCACGCGTTCCTTATCAACATTGGTGTCTCGAGGGATGTTTGCTTAGTAGAAAAACTCTTGTGCAAGGAACAACAATGAGGAATGTAATGCTTGTTCTAAATAATGTAAGGTACCATTTCATGTCATATGATCGAGTGAACACACAAGTTCTTACTGCATTTAGGGATTGAGCTTTTGTAATACATCATATGCTCTAACGTAACATCACGTATTCAATTTCCATTCATCGTAAAGGCAAAATTGTCAGCCTGCTCTGTCTTTAGTCTTGACAAGTGCTGATCGCTCATTGGTTAGGCTTGGACCCATCCCGTGACATGAGGTCCAAGTTGGAGATAGCTTGAGCAGGTAGCTATCTTCAATGTAGGTGATCAAATAGAGGTCAAAGGGTGGAGATGAGAGGTTTTGCTGGAAATGAGAGATTTGTTGCTCAAAATGCAAACATTGACACGAATAAAAAATTATCTTATTATACCAAGAGGATTCACATGAAACAAAAATTGAATGAATGCCATACAACTTTCATCGTCATTTATAAAATATGGACATAACTCGGCCGATAAAAAAACTAGTGCCATAAGAAAAATATGTAAAAGTTTCACAAATTACATTTTATATGATGATACATGTTGATAGTACTATTTATAATTTTTGCATCTCATTATAAGGGAACAATCACAAAAACATGATTTCGTAAACTCATGGTCATGCTAAAATTGGTAACCACTAGAAACTATCGGAGTACTTGACGAAGATGAGACTGTTTCAAGTTCTATCTCAGCGTCAACATCATCAACCGGTGCCTCCATTGGATACAAAAGTGGTTTTGGAGGCAATTGCAGTCTATCCATATCTCCTTCAAGCATATCTAGGACTTTCCTCATCGACGGCCGATCATTAGGGCTCAATTGTATACACCACAATGCAACGATTATCATCTTCCTCGATGTTTCTCTTTCCTCTTCTATGACATCTACCCTTTCAAGTTCCTTTTCTTTACCAAGTTGATCATAAACCCACAAAGAAAAGTAAATTTGACTCGAACGCTCTGCATGTGCATTTAGATTTCTCCTTCTACCGGCCATTTCCATTAATAACATCCCAAAACTATAAACATTGGCTTTGTAAGAAATGCCACCAATGTCTTTATAGAATAGCTCAGGAGCCATATAACCCAAGGTTCCTCTTGCTGCAGCCGGCTGATACTATATTGCGATCGGTGGGATAAAGTCTTGCAAGTCCAAGTCAGAAACTTTGGAGTGAAACTTCGGTCTAGGAGAATGTTGTGAGGCTTGATGTCAAAATGTAGAATTTGCATATCACATCCCTGATGTAGATACTCTATCCCTCTAGCTATGCCAAGAGAGATCTCATACATTTTCTTAGAATTAAGAGGATCATCACCATCCTTATAGGAAATGTGTTTATCCAAAGATCCATTCGGCATGAAATCATAGACAAGAGCTTGTTTGGAGTAATCGAAGCAAAAACCAACAAGTTGCACCACATTAATGTGGTGGATCCTTCCAATTGTGGCCACTTCGCTTATAAAATCCTGGCCATTAGATTTTGATTTGTTCAAAATCTTAACCGCTTTTTCATTGCCACTTCTAAGTATTCCTCTATATACAGAACCATATCCCCCTTCACCTAACTTGCATTTGAAATTTTTTGTAATCTTCTTTATATCCGAGTAAGAGTACCTTATGGGCAAAAAGTTGTTGTGAGCTAGTAGGAATTCTTCGATATTTGCATCGGCCGCCTGATGCCTTCTCATCCACTTCAAGATTAGAAGTATCAACACACACGGAGCTCCAAGTATGAATTTTGCTGCTAGGAAGTGGACTACAGAGAAATTTGGCCATTGATTAGCATAGTGTCAAAAAAAAATTACATATACAATTTTTGTTTGTCAAAGTGCTGAATGAGAGCTTCATAGGTGTGAAGAGAAAAAGGACTTATCATACCCAAGAAAAAGAAGAGATTCAATACCGCAACGGTGCACAAGACGGAGCGCAAAAAGGCGCATGTCATCAGCCCTGTAGATAGTAAGAGAATTCGTGAGAAATTACTAAAAATGGTTAATTAGAATTAAAGACCAATCAATGAAGAAGCAATTCACGCTAAGATATACCCCTAGTGAAAGATAAATTCATGCAATCACTACAAAGTGCAAAGCCACACTTTTGTTCATTGAAATTTGCAAGTGGAGAAGTCTAGAATAAAAAAAGAGTGAACGAGTTGCACTTTTCTAGATAGCGCCCAGATCTGACGTTATCCTATTCACTCATGAAATCCATGTTAATATTGCATGATCTTTTCTTTTGAAGAAACACGTTTTTGCTTTTGTTCTCCTAAATGTACCAAATGTTCACAAGTTCGCCGTAATATTAACAGCGATTGAAGGGACATGAGATATTATTAAATCAAACAATTTTCCCCAAAAAAGACCTAATTCCCTGAAAACCCTTTAGTTCTAGTCCAATTTCAGCCTGAACTTTTTGTCTCAGAAAAAAACCCTAAACTTTAGGTACAATCCCAATTTTACCTCAAATGTTGTTTTGTTTTAAAAAATCACCAACTTTTAATATATTCCCAAACCTACCCCCACGGTCGAGTCCCGACTTGATGTGGCATTTCCACATCAATAACAAATCCACTTGAAGGTGACATGGAAAATTACTTTCAAATGAAGCTATTCTAAGATATGAAAATTAGGGACGGCTAACGGCGATTTTTGAACAGAGCTAATGGGTAGATTGGGATTAGAGTAAAATTGGTGTTTTTTCTTTTAGACAAAATAAGTTCGAGGTAGATTTGGGATTAGGACTAAAGATTGAGGTTTTTTCCGGACAAAAGAAAAGATTGAGGCAAATTTGGACTAGACCTAAGTTTAGGTTTTTTCGATAAAAAAGTTCAAAACATAATCGGGACTAAATTTAAAGTTGGGTTTTTTTTTAGTGAATAAGGCCCAAAAAAAAATACAGAAATAGTGTCACTTCCGGAAAAGCTCCATAGTTGTA